>NC_083834.1:2077425-2136355 GCF_015708825.2 Lethenteron reissneri
AGACTGAGCTATGTAACTCTTTTTCAAAAGCAACCTGGCTATCGCAAATGACGGCTTAACGAAGTGGGCTTATTATCGTCATCATCATCATCGCGTGGAAATGCATAGCAGCAGCCAAATCCTCTAAACGCGTGGTGATGTGGAGGGAAAAACCGGAGGACCCGGAGAAAAATCCACGCGACCACGGGGAGGGAGACACGCAAACTCCCAAATATACAGCAGCAGGCATCAGGGTCGGGATCGAACCTACGACCTCCTGCACACCAGGCGAGGTAGTTAACATCTCCTAGCCACCGTGATAATGATGAGAGAGAAACACGCGAACTACAAATATACAGCAGCAGGCGTCAGGGTCGGGATCGAACCCACGACCTCATGTACACCAGTCGAGGTAGTTAACATCTCCTAGCCACCGTGATGATGATGACTGAGAGACACGCAAACTCCAAATATACAGCAGCAGGCGTCAGGGTCGGGATCGAACCCACGACCTCATGTACACCAGTCGAGGTAGTTAACATCTCCTAGCCACCGTGATAATGATGAGAGAGAGACACGCAAACTCCAAATATACAGCAGCAGGCGTCAGGTCGGGATCGACCCACGACCTCATGTACACCAGTCGAGGTAGTTAACATCTCCTAGCCACCGTGATGATGATGACTGAGAGACACGCAAACTCCAAATATACAGCAACAGGCGTCAGGGTCGGGATCGAACCCACGACCTCCTGCACACCAGGCGAGGTAGTTAACATCTAGCCACCGTGATGATGATGAGAGAGACACAAACTCCAAATATACAACAGAAGGCGTCAGGATCGGGATCGAACCCACGACCTCCTGCACACCAGGCGAGGTAGTTAACATCTCTTAGCCACCGTGATGATGATGATGAGAGAGAGACACGCAAACTCCAAATATACAGCAGCAGGCGTCAGGGTCGGGATCGAACCCACGACCTCCTGCACACCAGGCGAGGGAGTTAACATCTCCTAGTCATCGTGGCGAGGAGGGGGTGGAGTTTGTGACTTTTTGTGATCTCCGGATTTGCAAACTTCACCACCATCGGTCAGCGCCGTGTGGGTTAAAGTCTTCGCAGTGATGCTGCTGCTGCTGTTTCGCCACCAGATGCCGCTACAAACAACAGCCCCACACAGTCCAACGACGCTTTGTTGACAATGGGAGGCGACGTTTCAGGTAATAGGCCACAGCGTCACCGCGGCGATTTGATGAAATAATCGATTCGATATCGATTTTTTTAAAACAAATTATAAGGTGTCAGTTTTGTTGCCAGATAGAAGGGTAAAAAAACAATTATCATATTTTGTTCTACTGGCAAATGAGGTTCCAATGGTGTATATGCTTACCCCGAGCTCTCATACTCTGATGGTGCATTGTCTTTGAGTTGTGCGCCTTTTGGCGTCATCTGGTCCAACCCATGTGAGACTAGGCTCTATTTTTTTATGTTTTTGTTTGCATTATGGCTGCAGGTATTGTGGTCTATGCAAACATGACTCCTTGTAAAAAAGGTGTCAGTTTTGTTGCCAGATAGAAGAGTAAAAAGCAATTATCATATTTTCTACTGGCAAATGAGGTTCCAATGGTGAATTATTGTTGTTTAAACTAGATTTGATTTCGATTTGAAGCTTTCGTGACTGCAGCAATCCATACGTCGGTATAAAATAAAAATAAATCACGACGTTTCGATTGCAACACAAGCAATCATCATCAGGTGGGAAAACCACATCAATAAATTTTCATTTCTCGTTAACCACCGTCTCCTTTGTATTGTTTAGACTCTTTAGACTCATAATCGTCATTTCGTTTTACTATCTTATCCTGGGAGGAATCCGATAATCTCCGAAGCTCTTGTGTTCTTTCACACCGAGCCTAAGCGAGTTCTCGGATCGCCACAAAGCGACGGCCGGACTGGCAACAGCGATGGGTGGAATCCATCTGTGCGGAGTTTCGTGACCAGCCGCTCGTATTCAGCGCGGCGCTGGGTTTGCTCAGAGACGAAGCCGGCGACCACTTCCTTTAGTCTCCCCGGCAAGGCCGCACTGAGCTATGGAGCTCGTAGTTATCATCGTGGTCATCATTAGCAGCATCAGCATCATCATCAGCATCAGCAGCATCAGCAGCAGCGTCATCAGCAGCAGCGTCATCAGCAGCATCGTCATAAGAAGCAGCATCATCATCAGCATCAGCAGCATCATCAGAAGCATCATCAGCAGCATCATCATCAGCATCATCATCAGCAGCATTCTCAGCAGCATCATCATCATCATCAGAAGCATAGTCATCGTCATCAGCAGCAGCATCAGCAGATCATCAGCATCATCAGCAGCAGCATAGTCATCAGCATCAGCAGATCATCATCATCAGCATCATCAGAAGCAGCATCATCATCAGCAGCATCATCAGCATCGTCAGCAGATCATCATCAGCAGCAGCATAATCAGCAGATCATCATCATCATCAGATCATCATCAGCAGCATCGTCAGCAGCAGCATCGTCAGCCAGGGACGGGCAAGCTGAACTCCACTCTTGTTGATTGTTGCCCGGTGCAAGGCCTCACTGAGCTGTGGAGCTCTTTGTCAGACTCGACCTGACCATCACGAATGACAGCTCAACGAAGTGGAATCATCATCATCATCACCGCCACGTGGAAATGTACAGCAGCAGCAGCAGCCAACTACTCTCTAAACGCGTGGTGTCGATTCTAAATGTGGAAGGGGAAAACCGGAGGACCTGGAGAGAAATCTACGCAAACTCCAAATATATAGCAGCAGCAGCAGGCATCAGGGTCGGGATCGAACCCACAACCTCCTGTAGACCAGGCTAGGTAGTTAACATCTCCTTGGCACCGTGATGATGATGAGAGAGAGAGAGACACGCAAACTCCAAATATACAGCAGCAGGCATCAGGGTTTGGAATCGAACCCACGACCTCCTGTAGACCAGGCGAGGTAGTTAACATCTCCTAGCGACCGTGATGATGATGACAGAGAGACACGAAAACTCCAAATATACAGCAGCAGGCGTCAGGGTTTGGAATCGAACCCACGACCTCCTATGTACCACGGCCAAACATCCCAACGTGGCAGGACCCTCCTGGGACGGAGACTCCACCGTAAGTTTGCCACACAGACACACACACAGCGTATAACAGACAAAGATCCCCCCTGTAGCCTCGGACTGTAGGGGCAAGTGCTGTTAGCAAGCAGCACCTATGAAGGCCGGCACGCACACGAGGGGGTGGGTGGCCAGCACCACGCCCGACCGCCTTTGTCTCCCCCGTGGCGATATTTACACATCGCAACAGGTACTCATTTGAGGCTGAGTCGACCTAGGGGAGGCCCGGGACCGGTTCAGATAATCGTCACTGGTGTTGGCCGTGAGCGGGAATCGAACCCGGGTCGCCAGGTTCATAGCGCAGCGTAGCGCTAACCGCTACACCATTACAGACACACACAAACACATTCACACACACACACACCCAGACACACACACACACACACCCAGACACACACACAGACACATTCACACACACACATACACACACACAAACACATTTACACACACACGCTGACACACACACAAATACATTTACACACACACACACAAACACATTCACACACACACCCCCAGACACACACACAAACACATTCACACACAAACACACACAAACACATTCACACACACACACACCCAGACGCATTCACACACACACAAATACATTTACACACACACACACAGACACACACAAATACATTTACACACCCATACACACACACAAACACATTCACACACACCCAGACACACAAAAAAACACATTCACACACTCACACGCACTCCCAGACACACACACACGTTCATCTCATCATCCCTTCACAAACACACACACATTCACACAAACACACACACGCATCCATCCACTCGCAAAACCCGATCCCCCCTATCGCACCGAGTATACACGCAGACACACACTCAGACACACACACTCAGACACACACTCAGACACACAATACAGATAGACAAACACGCAGACACACAGACACACACTCAGAAACACACACAGACACACACACACAGACACACACACACAGACACACAATACAGATAAACAAACACGCAGACACACACACAGACACACACACACAGACACACACACTCAGACACTCAGACGCACAATACAGATAAACAAACCCTCAGACCCACACACAGACACAAAGACAAAGATCCCCCGTATAGCCTGAACAGACTGTAGGGGCAAGTGCTGTTAGCGAGCACCTATGAAGGCCGGAACGGTACACGAGGGGGTGGGTGGCCAGCACCACGCCCGACCGCCTTTGTCTCCCTAGTGGCGATGTTTACACACCGCACCAGGTACTCATTTAAGGCTGAGTCGACCTAAGGGGGGCCCAGGACCGGTTCAGATAATCGTCACTGGTGTTAGCCGTGAGCGGGAATCGAACCCGGGTCGCCAGGTTCATAGCGCAGCGCGCTAACCGCTACACTACCGCTCCCCACACACACAGACTACCGCTCCCCACACACACAGACACACACACACTCAGACACACACACAGACACACACACACAGACACAGACACTCAGACACACAATACAGATAAACAAACACGCAGACACACACAGACACACACACACAGACACACACACTCAGACACACACACAGACACACACACAGACACTCAGACACACAATACAGATAAACAAACCCTCAGACACACACACACACTCAGACACACACAGACACACTACAGATAAACACTCAGACACACACACAGACACACCCACTCAGACACACACTCATGCACACACACAGACTAACACACAGACTAACACACACCCTAAACCCAATCCTTCACACACCCCCATCCACACGCGCATCAAAACCAGACCCCCCCACACACACAGACACGTCAAGTACACACAAAGACAAAGACGTCCCGTGTAGCCTTCACACACTGTTGGGGCAAGTGCTGTGAGCGAGATAGCACCTATGAAGGCCGGCACGGTACACGAGGGGGTGGGTGGTCACCACCACCACGCCCGACCGCCTTTGTCTCCCCAGTGGCGATGTTTTTACACACAGCACCACGTACTCATTTGAGGCTGAGTCGACCTAGGGGAGGTCCAGGGCCTATTGGCCGTGAGCGGGAATCGAACTCGGGTCGCCGAGTTCGTAGCGCAACGCGCTAACCGCTGCACCACCGCTCCCCAGCTCACCAAGTACACACACACACACAGCAAGTACACACACACCATGTACACACACACACCACGTACACACACACACCATGTACACACACACAGCAAGTACACACACACCACGTACACACACACCATGTACACACACACACCATGTACACACACACACCATGCACACACACACACCATGCACACACACACACCATGTACACACACACCATGTACACACACACACCATGTACACACCACACCATGCACACACACACACCATGCACACACACACACCACGTACACACACCCACAACCATGTAAACACACACCAGGTACACACACACACACGTACACACACACACCATATACACACACCACCATGTACACACACACACCCATGTACACACACACACCATGCACACACACACACACCATGTACTACACACACCATGTACACACACATCATGCACACACACACCATGTACACACCAATGTACACACACAACCATGTACACACCACCATGTACAACACACACCATGTACACACACACACCATGTACACACACCACGTACACACACACCATGTACACACCCATGTACACACACACACCTTGTACACACACACACACCATATACACACACCCCACGTACACACACACACCATGTACACACACACACCACGTACACACACACCATGTACACACACACCATGTACACACACCACACCAACGTACACACACACACCACGTACACACACACACCACCGTACAACACACCTGTTACACAACACACACCACGTACACACACACACCACGTAACACCACACACCACGTCATGTACACAACACACCATGTACACACACGTACACATACACCATGTACACACACACCACGTACACACACACCACACACCACGTACACACAACACACACACCACGTACACAGCACACCACGTACACACACACACACACACACGTACACACACACCATGTACACACCACACACACACCATGCACACACACACCATGTACACATACACACCACGTACACACACCATGTACACACACACACCATGTACACACACACCATGTACACACACACCACGTACACACACACACCAAGTACACACACACCATGTACACACACACCACGTACACACACACCAAGTACACACACACACACCATGTTACACACACAGCATGTACACACACCACCACGTACACACAACACCACGTACACACACACACCATGTACACACACACCATGTACACACACACCACGTACACACACACACCAAGTACACACACCCATGTACACACACACCACGTACACACACACACACCACGTACACACACACACCAAGTACACACACACCATGTACACACACACCACATACACACACACACCAAGTACACACACACACCAAGTACACACACACACCATGTACACACACACACACCATGTACACACACACCACGTACACACACACCACGTACACACACCATGTACACACACACCACGTACACACACACACACACCACGTACACACACACCACGTATACACACACATGTACACACACACCACGTACACACACACACCATGTACACACACACCATGTACACACACACCATGTACACACACACACCATGTACACACACACCACGTACACACACACACCACGTACACACACACACCATGTACACACACACCATGTACACACACAACCACGTACACACACACCACGTACACACACACACCATGTACACACACACCATGTACACACACACCACGTACACACACACACACCATGTACACACACACCACGTACACACAAACCCACGTACACACACCATGTACACACACACCATGCACACTACACACCACTACACCAAACACAACCATGTACACACACACCACGTACACACACACACACCAGTTACACACACACACACACCACGTACACACACACACCATGTACACACACACCACGTACACACACACACCATGTACACACACACACCACGTACACACACACCCAAGTACACACACACCATGTACACACACACCATGTACACACACACACCACGTACACACCACACACCATGTACACACACACAGCCACGTAACACACACACCATGTACACCACACACACCATGTACACACACACACCATGCACACACACACACCATGTACACACACACACCACGTACACACACACACCATGTACACACACACCACGTACACACACACACCATGTACACACACACACCATACACACACAAACACCATGCACACACACACACCATGTACACACACACACACCATGTACACACACACACACACACCACGTACACACACACACCACGTACACACACACACCATGTACACACACCACGTACACACACCACGTACACACACACCACGTACACACACACACACCATGTACACACACACACACCACGTACACACACACACACCATGTACACACACACCACGTACACACACCACGTACACACACACCACGTACACACACACAGCATGTACACACACCATGTACACACACACACCATGTACACACACATACACACACCACACACACACACCAAGTACACACACATACACACGCCACGTACACACACACCACGTACACACACACCACGTACACACACACACCATGTACACACACACCACGTACACACACACACACCATGTACACACACACACCACGTACACACACACCACGTACACACACACCACGTACACACACACACCACGCACACACACACACCACGTACACACACACCACGTACACACACACCACGTACACACACACACCACGTCACACACACCACGTACACACACACCACGTACACAACACACCACGTACACACACACCCACGTACACACACACACCACGTACACACACCAACGTACACACACACCACGTACACACACACCACGTACACACACACCACGTACACACACCACGTACACACACACACCACGTACACACACACACCACGTACACACACACACCACGTACACACACACCACGTACACACACACACCACGTACACACACACACCACGTACACACACATACACACAGACGGAACCCGATCTCTCCCTCCCCTCCCCTCCACCCTCCCTCCACCCTCCCCTCCACCCTCCCCTCCACCCCTCCCCTCCACCCTCCCCTCCACCCCTCCACCCCTCCCCTCCACCCCTCCCCTCCACCCCTCCACCCCTCCCCTCCACCCCTCCCCCTCCATCACGACTCCTCCTCCCCCCCTCCCCCTCTCGCCCCTCCCCCCTCTCCACTCTCACTGAGAGGCGCCGCCTCTCAGCGCCACACCAAGCGGAGCTGCAGCCGGGACCAGTCCGAATATCATCGTCATCAGCAGCAGCAACAACAACAGAAGCAACATCATCATCAGCAGCAACATCATCAGCAGCAGCAGCAACATCATCAGCAGCAGCAACAACATCATCAGCAGCAACAACATCATCAGCGGCAACATCATCAGCAACAACATCATCAGCAGCAGTAACATCAGAAGCAACATCATCATCAGCAGCAACATCATCAGCAACATCATCAGCAACATCATCAGCAACATCATCAGCAACATCATCAGCAACATCATCAGCAGCAGCATCATCAGCAACATCATCAGCAGCAACATCAGCAGCAACATCAGCAGCAACATCGTCATCAGCAACAGCACCACCAACATCACCACCACCAACATCATCATAAGAGAGCAGCATCAACACAATCAACAGCGTCATCAGCACCATCACCACCAGCAGCAACATCATCATCAGCAGGAGCAACATCATCATAAGAGAGTAGCATCAACACAATAATCAGCAGCAGCAACATCATCAGCACCATCACCACCAGCAGCAGCAACATCATCATCAGCAGCATCATCATCAGCAGTAACAGCAACATCATCATCATCAGCAGGAGAAGCAACAGACGGGCAAGAGGGGCAGCTGCTGATTCTGCCCATCGACAGTCGCTATAACAGCTACAGTCTATAGTAGCTACAGTTATAATAGCTACAGTCTATAGTAGCTACAGTCTATAGTAGATACAGTCTATAGTAGCTACAGTTATAATAGCTACAGTCTATAGTAGCTACAGTCTGTAGTAGCTACAGTCTGTAGTAGCTACAGTCTATAGTAGCTACAGTTATAATAGCTACAGTCTATAGTAGCTACAGTCTGTAGTAGCTACAGTTTGTAGTAGCTACAGTCTATAGTAGCTACAGTTATAATAGCTACAGTCTATAGTATCTACAGTCTATAGTAGCTACAGTCTATAGTAGCTACAGTCTATAGTAGCTACAGTCTGTAGTAACTACAGTCTATAGTAACTACAGTCTATAGCAGCTACAGTCTGTAGTAGCTACAGTCTATAGTAGCTAGTCTGTAGTAGCTACAGTAGCTACAGTCTGTAGTAGCTACAGTCTGTAGTAGCTACAGTCTATAACAGCTACAGTCTATAACAGCTACAGTCTATAACAGCTACAGTCTGTAGTAGCTACAGTCTGTAGTAGCTACAGTAGCTACAGTCTGTAGTAGCTACAGTCTGTAGTAGCTACAGTCTATAACTGCTACAGTCTATAACAGCTACAGTCTATAGTAGTGACGTCTGTAGTAGCTACAGTCTGTAGTAGCTACAGTCTGTAGTAGCTACAGTCTATAACTGCTACAGTCTATAACAGCTACAGTCTATAACAGTGACGGCTGTAGTAGCTACAGTCTAGTAGCTACAGTAGCTACAGTCTGCAGTAGCGACGTCTGTAGTAGCTACAGTCTATAACATCTACAGTCTATAACAGCTACAGTCTGTAGTAGTGACGTCTGTAGTAGCTACAGTCTATAACAGTGACGGCTGTAGTAGCTACAGTCTAGTAGCTACAGTAGCTACAGTGTGTAGTAGCTACAGTCTATAGTAGCTACAGTCTAGTAGCTACAGTAGCTACAGTCTGCAGTAGCGACGTCTGTAGTCGCGATGGGAGACGGCGAGAGAGAGAAGCGCAGCCGCAAGCCGGCCAGACCGCTCAAGAGGAAACTTCCTGCCGAGATGGCGGCCTCTAGTGGCGAGCAGGTGAGTGGGTGAGTGGGTGGGTGGGTGAGTGGGTGGGTGAGTGGGTGAGTGGGTGGGTGGGTGGGTGAGTGAGTGGGTGCGTGAGTGAGTGGGTGGGTGAGTGAGTGGGTGGGTGAGTGAGTGGGTGGGTGGGTGAGTGAGTGAGTGGGTGGGTGGGTGGGTGAGTGAGTGAGTGGGTGGGTGAGTGGGTGGGTGGGTGAGTGAGTGGGTGGGGGAGTGGGTGAGTGGGTGGGTGAGTGGGTGAGTGGGTGGGTGAGTGGGTGAGTGGGTGGGTGGGTGAGTGGGTGGGTGAGTGGGTGGGTGAGTGGGTGGGTGAGTTGGTGAGTGGGTGGGTGAGTGGGTGGGTGGGTGGTGAGTGGGTGGGTGGGTGAGTGAGTGAGTGGGTGGGTGGTGAGTGAGTGAGTGGGTGGGTGAGTGGTGGGTGGGTGGGTGAGTGAGTGGGTGGGGGAGTGGGTGAGTGGGTGGGTGAGTGGGTGAGTGGGTGGGTGAGTGGGTGAGTGGGTGGGTGGGTGAGTGGGTGGGTGAGTGGGTGGGTGAGTGGGTGGGTGAGTTGGTGAGTGGGTGGGTGAGTGGGTGGGTGAGTGGGTGAGTGGGTGGGTGGGTGAGTGGGTGGGTGGGGGTGGGTGAGTGGGTGGGTGGGTGAGTGGGTGGGTGGGTGAGTGAGTGAGTGGGTGAGTGGGTGGGTGAGTGGGTGGGTGGGTGGGTGAGTGAGTGAGTGAGTGGGTGGGTGGGTGGGTGAGTGGGTGTGTGGGTGAGTGGGTGTGTGGGTGAGTGGGTGGGTGGGTGAGTGGGTGGGTGGGTGGGTGGGTGAGTGGGTGGGTGGGTGAGTGGTGGGTGGGTGGGTGAGTGGGTGGGTGGGTGAGTGAGTGAGTGAGTGAGTGGGTGGGTGGGGTGGGTGAGTGGGTGGGTGGGTGGGGGGTGGGTGGGTGAGTGGGTGGGTGGGTGGGTGAGTGGGTGGGTGGGTGGGTGAGTGGGTGGGTGGGTGGGTGAGTGGGTGGGTGGGTGGGTGAGTGGGTGGGTGGGTGAGTGGGTGGGTGGGTGGGTGAGTGGGTGGGTGGGTGAGTGGGTGGGTGGGTGAGTGGGTGGGTGGGTGGGTGAGTGGGTGGGTGGGTGGGTGAGTGGGTGGGTGGTGGGTGGGTGAGTGGGTGGGTGGGTGGGTGAGTGGGTGGGTGGGTGAGTGGGTGGGTGGGTGGGTGAGTGGGTGGGTGGGTGAGTGGGTGAGTGGGTGAGTGGATGAGTGGGTGGGTGGGTGAGTGGATGAGTGGGTGGGTGGGTGGGTGAGTGGGTGGGTGAGTGGGTGGGTGGGTGGGTGAGTGGGTGAGTGGGTGGGTGGGTGAGTGGGTGGGTGGGTGGGTGGGTGAGTGGGTGGGTGGGTGAGTGGGTGGGTGGGTGGGTGACTGAGTGAGTGACTGGGTGAGTGACTGAGTTGAGTGACTGGGTGACTGAGTGACTGACTGAGTGACTGCCTGAGTGAGTGACTGAGTGGGTGACTGAGTGAGTGAGTTACTGGGTGAGTGACTGACTGACTGAGTGACTGACTGACTGAGTGAGTGGCTGAGTGACTGACTGAGTGACTGAGTGGGTGACTGAGTGAGTGAGTGAGTGACTGAGTGAGTGAGTGACTGACTGACTGAGTGACTGAGTAAGTGAGTGGGTGAGTGACTGACTGAGTGAGTGACTGAGTGAGTGAGTGGGTGAGTGACTGAGTGAGTGAGTGGGTGAGTGACTGAGTGAGTGAGTGGGTGAGTGACTGAGTGAGTGAGTGGGTGAGTGACGGAGTGACTGACTGAGTGACTGAGCGAGGGATGGGAGGATGGCGAGTGTGGTGCTGACAAGGGCGGTGTTTTGGTCGTGTTGGTGTGAATGTTTGTGTGATGGTGATGTTTGTGTAATGCGGTGTGTGTGTGTGAATGTTTGTGTGATGTTGATGTGGTGTGTGGTGATGTTTGTGTGGATTGTGTGATGTTGATGTGGTGTGTGGTGATGTTTGTGAGTTGTGTGTGTGTGAATGTTTGTGTGATGGTGATGTGTGTGGTGATGTTTGTGTGGGTTGTGTGATGGTGATGTGGTGTGTGGTAGTGATGTGGTGTGTGGTGATGTTTGTGTAATGCGGTGTGTGTGTGTGAATGTTTGTGATGGTGATGTGGTGTGTGGTGATGTTTGTGTGGGTTGTGTGATGGTGATGTAGTTTGTGGTGATATTTGTGTAATGCGGTGTGTGTGTGAATGTGTGTGTGTGGTGATGTGGTGTGTGGTGATGTTTGTGTGGGTTGTGTGATGTTGATGTGGTGTGTGGTGATGTTGGTGTGGGTTGTGTGATGTTGATGTGGTGTGTGTGTGAATGTTTGTGTGATGGTGATGTTTGTGTAATGCGGTGTGTGTGTGAATGTTTGTGTGATGTTGGTGTGGTGTGTGGTGATGTTTGTGTGGGTTGTGTGATGGTGATGTGGTGTGTGGTGATGTTTGTGTGGGTTGTGTGATGGTGATGTGGTGTGTGGTGATGTTGGTGTGATGGTGATGTGGTGTGTGGTGATGTTTGTGTGATGTTTGTGTGATGTTGATGTGGTGTGTGGTGATGTTTGAGTGGGTTGTGTGATGTTGATGTGGTGTGTGGTGATGTTGGTGTGTGTACTTGGTTTGATTCCCGCTCACGGCCAACACCACCGGCAACAATGATCTGAACCGGTCCTGGGCCTCCCCTAGGTCGACTCAGCCTCAAATGAGTACCTGGTGCGGTGTGAAGTAAACACCGCCACCCCCTCGTGTGCCGTGCCGGCCTTCACAGCAGGGCTGGCCCCAACAGTCTGTTAGAGCCTTCACAGGCGAGGGCCTTCCTCTGTTGATGGTTCACGCGGGGGCTCGTGTGTGTGTGTGTGGTAATGATGATGTTGTGTGCTTCGGTGAGTGATGGTCGTCAACCATCACCCGGTCCATCACCATCGTCACCATCATCACCAGAACCATCGTCACCAGAACCATCGTCACCAGAACCATCGTCACCAGAACCATCGTCACCAGAACCATCATCATCGTCAACCACCATCAGACGATGGTCCTGGTGATGATGGTGATGGCCCTGGTGATGGTGATGGTCCTGGTGATGGTGGTTGATGATGGTGATGGTCTGGTGATGGTGATGGTAGTTGATGGTGGTGATGGTCCTGGTGATGGTGATGGTGGTTGATGATGGTGATGGTCCTGGTGATGGTGATGGTCCTGGTGATGGTGGTTGACGATGGTGATGGTCCTGGTGATGGTGGTTGGTGGTGGTGATGGTCCTGGTGATGGTAGTTGATGATGGTGATGGTCCTGGTGATGGTGGTTGATGGTGGTGATGGTCCTGGTGATGGTCCTGGTGATGGTGGTTGGTGATGGTGATGGTCCTGGTGATGGTAGTTGATGATGGTGATGGTCCTGGTGATGGTAGTTGGTGATGGTGATGGTGGTTGATGATGGTGATGGTCCTGGTGATGGTAGTTGATGATGGTGATGGTCCTGGTGATGGTAGTTGATGATGATGGTCCTGGTGATGGTAGTTGATGATGGTGATGGTCCTGGTGATGGTAGTTGATGATGGTGATGGTCCTGGTGATGGTAGTTGATGATGGTGATGGTCCTGGTGATGGTGGTTGATGATGGTGATGGTCCTGGTGATGGTGGTTGATGATGGTGATGGTCCTGGTGATGGTAGTTGATGATGGTGATGGTCCTGGTGATGGTGGTTGATTATGGTGATGGTCCTGGTGATGGTGGTTGATGATGGTGATGGTAGTTGACGATGGTGATGGTCCTGGTGATGGTAATTGATGATGGTGATGGTGCTGGTGATGGTAGTTGATGATGGTGATGGTGGTTGATGATGGTGATGGTCCTGGTGATGGTAATTGATGATGGTGATGGTGCTGGTGATGGTAGTTGATGATGGTGATGGTCCTGGTGATGGTTGTTGATGATGGTGATGGTCCTGGTGATGGTGGTTGATGGTGGTGATGCTCCTGATGATATAAAATATTGGAAGAAGAAGTCACCCCCTGTGAGTGGCTGGCTGAGGTGCCATCTGTTGAGGAAGTACTGAAGGCGATCCAGAGTCTGAGACCAGGAAAGGCACCGGGCAGAGATGATATCCCAAGCGAAATGCTGAGGGAGGGTGGCGTTTGTGCACAGGCTGCCCGACATGACATCATAACAACAGTCTGGACCACTGGATGGGTTCCGCAGGATTGGAAGGATGCCCTGGTGGTCCCCCTTTTTAAGAAGGGGGACCGCACAGACTGTAACAACTACAGGGGTATCTCATTCCTCAGTGTGCCAGAAAAGGTCCTGGCAAGGATTATCCAACATCGCCTTGCTAGGCACGCTGAGGAGAGGCTTGCGGAGCCCCAATGCGGTTTCAGGAAAGGGCGGTCCTGCACAGATGCCATATTTTTTGTCCGTCTGCTACAGCAGAGGCGTAGGGAATTCCAACAAGACCTACATCTCTGCTTTATTGACCTGGTCAAGGCCTATGATACCATCAGTAGGCCTGGGCTCTGGGTTGTTCTTCGTGCTTTCGGAGTCCCTGACCCTCTGTTCATGATCATTGAGGACCTTCATGATGGTGAGCGGGCCCGGGTAAAACTACGTGGCTGGGAATAGGAGCCATTCCCTGTACACCTTGGGGTGCAACAGGGATGTCCTCTGGCTCCCACATGATTTAACATCTATTTCGACCACGTAGTTCGTGAAGCCTTCGATGGCTGTACCGGAGGAATTTCCATCTGGTACAGATACAATGGGAGGCTGATCGATGCCCGGGTGCGGTCAAGGGTTGGCTCCCTATTGCTCAACCATGTTATGTATGCCAATGATTTGGTAATTGCTGCTCACTCAGAGGAGGAGTTGGATGTGCTGCTGCTGAACCTGGAGCATGCCACTAAGAGGTGGGGCCTTACCATCAGCCCCACCAAAACTAAGCACATGCCTGGGTATTTTGTACCATCGGACACTCCACCGCCACAACTCCCAGTTGGTGATGGGGCATTTGTGGAGAGAGTGGAGAGTTTCCCATACCTGGGCAGTGTGCTCATGACCGGCTCTGGTTTGACAGCAGAGGTCTCACTCTGAATCAGTCGAGCGGCATTATCTTTTCATCGGTTGCGTGATGCTGTGTGAAAGCTACCTGGTCAGTCGCTCCGCATGAAGCTTCAGGTCTTCTCGGCCACGGTCATTCCTTCCCTTCTCTATGCTTGCGAAACGTGGACCCCCCTAATGGAGCATCTTCGCCGGTTGGAAACATTTAGGCTGGCCTGCCTACGATCCATCCTGGGTTTAACCTGCAGGCTGGATTGTGTGAGGAGCTCACAAATCCTTGAAAGATCTGGGCAAAGTCCCATCGGTGAGCTCCTCCGGCAGGCAATGCTGCGTTGGCTGGGTCATGTAGCCCGCACGCACAGCCACCGCATGTCTAAACAGCTTTTGTTTGGCCGGATCGAGGGGGCTAAACGGGCGCGGCACGGGCTAGAGAAGAGATGGAGTGATGTGGTACAGGAGGACGTGGAGCTGAGTGGACTTGCCGATGACTGGTACCAGCGGTATCAAGATCGGCCTCAGTGGAGGAGGCTCGTGAAGGACGCTACTGGCTATTTGGAGGCAGTCGCCCTCCAACAACAACGGAGGGCGGAGGAGCGACACTCACAACAATGAGCGGTGTGCCGGGTGGCTAAAGCACAGCAAGTTGGTACAGTAGGGGGCACAGGTGGTGCATCAGCCAGTCATCTCGGTCATCTCGGTCAGTCGACCCGTGGCACCTACTGGGTCTGCCCCGTGACCTCCTGCCAGCGGGCGTTCGACACTTCACGTGGCCTCAAGGTGCACTTGGCCTGGCACAAGCGTCGTGGTAACGTCACCGCCACTTAGTGGCGAATGGCGGTTGTTGTTGTCATTGTGTATGTATGTGTGTGTGCGTGTGCGTGGTTGCTGGCCAGCCACCCCCTCGTGTTCCGTTCCGGCCTTCATAGGTGCTCGCTAACAGCACTTGCCCCAACAGTCTGTTAAGGCTACATGGGGGATCTTTGTCTTTGTGTGCAGAAACACGTGGGGTGGGAGAGAGAGAGTGAGGTGTGTGGCTTCAGTCGTAAATACACAGCACTGGCTGCTGCTGTGATGATGGTGATATTGGTGGTGATGGTGGTGAGGTGAGTGATGTTGGTGATGATGTTGGTGACGTTGGTGATGATGTTAGTGACGTTGGTGATGATGTTGCAGGTGTGGGAAGCTGTGTGCAAGACGGAAACCAGCGACTGCGTGCCTCCCAGCTCCCCACTGCACCAGGCTGCCGCTGCCCTCGGTAAACACAAAGACCGAGATCCCCCGTGGTTGGGTGGGTTTCTTACGCCGTGTATCACCGTGTCTCACCGTGTCTCAATGTGTCTCACTGTGTCTCCCCGTGTCTCCCCGTATCTCCCTGTGTCTCCCCGTGTCTCACCGTGTCTCACCGTGTCTCATCGTGTCTCCCTGTGTCTCACCGTCTCTCAACGTGTCTCACCGTGTCTCCCCGAGTCTCACCGTGTCTCCCCGTGTCTCACCGTGTCTCCCCGTGTCTCACCGTGTCTCACCGTGTCTCATCGTGTCTCCCTGTGTCTCACCGTCTCTCAACGTGTCTCACCGTGTCTCCCCGTGTCCCCCCGTGTCTCCCCGTGTCTCACCGTGTCTCCCCGTGTCCCCCCGTGTCTCCCCGTGTCTCACCGTGTCTCACCGTGTCTCCCCGTGTCTCACCGTGTCTCCCCGTATCTCACCGTGTCTCCCCGTGTCTCACCGTGTCTCCCCGTGTCTCACCGTGTCTCCCCGTGTCTCACCGTGTCACAGACTCCTCCAAGGAGTCGCCGCCTCCCCCACGCCGGCGCCGCTTCCTCCTCGAGGTGAACGGCGCCGGCAAAGCGGAAACTCAGGTAGCGTCCCTTGCTCACCCACCTGCTCACCCACACACACTCACCCACTCACCCACTCACTCACTCACTCATCCACTCACCCACTCACTCACTCACTCACCCACTCACTCACCCACTCACTCACTCATTCAATAACCCACTCACTCACCCACTCACTCACTCACTCACTCACTCACTCACCCACTCACTCACTCACTCACCCACTCACTCACTCACCCACCCACTGAATCACCCACTCACCCACATGCTCACCCACACACTCAATCGCTCACCCACCCAACCACTCACTCACTCCCCCATTCATTCACTCATCCACTCACTCACCCACCCACTCACTCATTCACTCAACCACCCACTCACCCACTCATTCACTCTCCCACTCACTCACCCACTCACCCACTCACTCACCCAACCACTCACTCACCCACTCACTCACTCACCCACTCACTCACTCACCCACCCACCCACCCTCCCACCCACTCACCCACTCACTCACTCATTCAATAACCCACTCACTCACCCACTCACTCACCCACTCACCCACACACACTCACTCACTCAACCACTCACCCACTCACTCACCCACTCACTCACCCACTCACTCACTCATTCACTCAACCACCCACTCACTCACCCACTCACTCACCCACTCATTCACTCTCCCACTCACCCACTCACTCACCCACTCACTCATTCACTCACCCACCCACCCACTCACCCACCCACCCACCCACTCACTCACCCACTCACCCACCCACTCACCCACTCACTCACTCATTCAATAACCCACTCACTCACCCACTCACTCACCCACTCACCCACACACACTCACTCACTCAACCACTCACCCACTCACTCACCCACTCACTCACCCACTCACTCATTCACTCAACCACCCACTCACTCACCCACTCACTCACCCACTCATTCACTCACCCACTCACCCACTCACTCACCCACTCACTCATTCACTCACCCACCCACCCACTCACCCACCCACCCACCCACTCACTCACTCACCCACTCACTCACTCACCCACTCACTCACCCACTCACTCACTCACTTACTCACCCACCCACCCACCCACTCACTCACCCACTCACTCACTCACTCACTTACTCACCCACCCACCCACCCACTCACTCACCCACTCACTCACTCACTCACCCACTCACTCACCCACTCACTCACTCACCCACTCACTCACCCACTCACTCAATCACCCACTCACCCACTCACTCATTCACCCACCTACCCACCCACCCACTCACTCACCCACTCACTCACTCACTCACCCACTCACTCAATAACCCACTCACTCACCCACTCACTCAATCACCCACTCACCCACTCACTCATTCACCCACCTACCCACCCACCCACTCACTCACCCACTCAATCACTCATCCACTCACTCAATAGCCCACTCACTCACACACTCACTCAATCACCCACTCACCCACTCACTCATTCACCCACCTACCCACCCACCCACTCACTCACTCACCCACTCACTCACTCACTCACCCACTCACTCACTCACTCACTCACCCACCCACACACTCACCCACTCACTCACCCACCCACCTACACACTCACCCACTCACTCACTCACTCACCCACTCACACACACACTCACCCACCCAATCACTCACTCACTCACTCACCCACTCACACACACACACACGCACTCACTCACCCACCCACTCACTTACTCACCCACCCACTCAATAACCCACTCACCCACACGCTCATCCACTCACCCATTCGTTCACCCACTGAACCACTCACTCACCCACTAATTCACTCACCAACCCACCAACGCTATCACTCACTCATTCACCCATTCACCCACCCAATCACCCATCCACTCACCCACTCACTGAGCCACTCACCCACTCACTCACTCAACAACTCACTCACCCACCCACCAATCAACTCACTCACTTACCCACTCACCCACCCACTCACTCACACACCCACCCACTGAATCACCCACTCACCCACACGCTCACCCACTCACTCACCCACTCACTCATCCACTCATTCACTCAGCCACCCACTCACTCACCCACTCATTCAACAATCACTCATTCACCCACTCACCCACTCATTGGCCAGTGTTGTCAATGGTGAGCGTTGTATATTAGCGAGTCGTAGAGTAGGAATTGTTGCATATTAGTGATCATTGTATATTAGCGAGTGTTGTACATTAGGGAGCATTGTTTATTGACGAGCGTTGTATGATCGGGAGAATTGTAAATTGGCGAGCTTTGTATATTGGCGAGCGTGAGTCTTCTGACTAGCGAGTGTGGTATATTGGCGAGTGTTGAATTTTTATGGGTCGTATATTAGCGGTAATCGTGCATTAGCGAGTGTTGTTATTAGTGAGCGTTGTACATTGGCGAGCGTTTTACATTGGCGAGCGTTGTACATTAAATTTCGAATGAAACCTTTCGTGACTGCAGGGATTCATATTCTTGGTTCTTTTGGTAAAGTCACGTAGAAGGGAAATAGTAAAACACAGAGACAATTTCAACCGAGAAGATGGATTCTGGTCTTGATGGATTGTGTTAATTGTGTAATGTGAGGATATATCCGGGTTGCTGATGGATCACACCTCGTTACGATGATTGGCTCTGCCGGTCCTGGCCCATAGCCAATGGGGGGAAGTCTAGGGGCATGGCCCTGACGTAATGGGAAGGTGACATCTGTAAGTAGAGGATTGGATCTGCTGGCTTGAGCCACAGCCAATGGGGGGACGAGTCAGGGGCGTGGTCCTGGGAACGTACGATGGAGTCTAGAAGATTCCACAGAGGTTAACCAGGATTGGTGGAAAGGTACCACGTGACCCGGGTATTAAAAGGGGTGGAGACGGACAACACGTGGTCAGATCTGGAACGAACGGAGGGTGAGGCCACGCTGGAGCAGGGTCCAGGCTGCCACGTGGCCGCACGTGTCTCTCTCCCTCTCACGCTGTCTGTCAGCAGCGTGAAGGAGTAAGATGGGAGTGTTGTAAATGAAAGACAAATAAAGACCGGATTCCAGAAGTCGCTTCCACGACCTTTATTACAATTGCATTCCCGGCGTTTGGCAGTACTGCTCCTGTTACTTTGTCGTCTTTCATCGGCTTCACTGTAGTGCAGAGGTCGCAAACGGGTTTTGATTCCTTACCCGTACCCGTACCCGGCCACACCAGGGTCGCAAACGGGTACCCGTACCCGGCCGTACCCATACCCGGCCGTACCCGTATCCTACCCGTACCCGCAAACGGGTACCTGTACCTGGCCGTACGGGTACCCGTTTGCGACCCTGGTGTGGCCAGGTACGGGTACGGGTAAGGAATCAAAACCCGTTTGTGACCTCTGCACTACAGTGAAGCCAATGAAAGACGACAAAGCAACCGGCCGGGTACGGGTAGGGTACGGGTATCGGGTACCTGATTGCGACCTCTGGGATGAAGCCATGTTGCAGGCGCGGGTGGGTTGATTCTAGGAACTTGAATTGTGAGAAGAGACAAGACGTTGGGAAATGAGTGACAAACGGTGACTCACCAGTGACTCACGGCCTACCCGTACCCGTACCCGGCCGGGTACGGGTACCCGTTTGATATCTCAAAAACCTGTGGAAGAGGTATGTGGATGACACTGTCATCATTTGGCCACATGGCCTCCCAGCATTGAACCACTTCTTGGACCACATCAATTCCAGACACCCATCCATCAGATTC
The DNA here is from genome assembly GCF_015708825.2 of Lethenteron reissneri. Taxonomy (NCBI): domain Eukaryota; kingdom Metazoa; phylum Chordata; class Hyperoartia; order Petromyzontiformes; family Petromyzontidae; genus Lethenteron; species Lethenteron reissneri. The sequence goes on from NC_083834.1 coordinate 2,098,433, forward strand.
ACCATGGAAGTGGAGAAAGATGGTAAACTACCATTCTTAGATATTCTGTTTGAGAGGAAACCTGACGGATCCTTGGGACATTCTGTCTACAGGAAAGCCACCCACACAGATTCCTACTTGAAACCCGATTCTCACCACCACCCATCTCAAAAGAATTCTCTCATCAAAACGCTATACCACAGAGCTCATGGCATTTCTGACCAACACCACCTGGCCAGTGAATTAAGACATGTACATCAGGCCCTCAGGATGAACGGATACTCTGACCGCACCATCCACCAAGCTGTTTCTCCCACCATACAAAAACAGCCACATGAAACTCCGATCAAAACTATCACGTTACCATACATAGCAGGCGTGACCAAAAATATCTCCGAAATTCTAAACAAACATAAGATTCAAGTCCGATTCAGTACAGTACATAAAATCCGTGATCTAATTCCATCTGTGAAAGATGTCATTCCTGACTTACAATACCCTGGAGTCTACAAACTGAGTTGCAGTTGTGGTGATTGCTACATTGGAGAAACGAAACGTCATATCTCTGATCGTGTCCGCGAGCACAAGTCAGATCTGAAGCAGGGCAAAACTGATTCTTCCGCCGTTGCCGATCATTGCTACAACGCTGTGGGCTTTCATGATATTGTCTTTTCCGAGACTAAGGTGCTTTGCAAGCCTCCTGGCTACCATCAAAGGTTTGTACACGAGGCCATCCAAATATACAAACACAGACATAATTTCAACCGTCTTGGTTCTTTTGGTAAAGTCACGTAGAAGGGAAGTAATAAAATAATAAAAATAAAACATAATAAAATAATTCTCACGACGTTTTGGCCACAACGCAAGCAGCCGTCCTCAGGTGAAGAACATGTCTGTCGATAAGACAGAGTCTGAATGACAAGTCCTAGGCTTGGAGCGTCTATTTAAGCTGGGAGGGAGGAGGAAGAGCGCCTTGACAAAAGAATTTGCATATGAAGAGGAATTTTGCATATTTATGGGAAATGCAGGAATGCGCCTAGTGCTACTTGTGAAATGCGTAGGAGGTGGGCGGGGGGTTTTCAAAGTCATATTATGCCCATGCATTATGCAGGATTAGCAGCATCAAAGGGAGGGGGTAGAGGTAGCATTAATAAAGGGAATGAATGTTAATAGTATGTAGCTGCAGTAACTAAACAACCACGTAAAAAGCTAAAGTATAAACTACATAGTATCATCAGTATGCTAAATATACTCTCAATAAGCTGAGCTACTAACCGTAAGTAATACATTACAATTCTAGGTCGCAAAAAATATAATATGCTTCCAGCTAAACTTTTTAAACTTTTTCCTTACATCACACGGGTCTATCCCGTACTATATGCTGCCATAGACAAACCCAACATTAAATTGTATACTGTATTACTATACACTACCCTATGTCTTAGAATAATACATAGTGTAATATTACACTATGTATTATTCTACCCACCCAACTGTATACCACACTGCTGTATATTCACTATACAATTGCGATACTATATATTACCCTATACATTGTATTAAACATTACACTTTAATACTATTTATTATTATACAATATGCTATACACTATCTCTGCAGACGTAGCAAGATCTGAAATCTCTGCAACCCTCAAAAACGCTAAGATGCCAGCTAGCAACATCAGCAAAGATGAGCGTTTTGAATTAGCTCAATTAGAAAAGAGGGATGACATTGTCATCCTCTCAGCCGACAAAGGCAATGCCACTGTCATCATGGACAAAATACAACAACAAAATTCAAGAAATACTCAACGATGGCAGCTATACAAAAATAAAAAGAGACCCCACCAACAGCCTCGTCTCTAAAACCAACCAAATCATTTCTGATTCAACCGCATTAATTGATCAGACCAAACAGTTCTCGTTGAAACCTTCTGCAGCCATGCCACCAAGATTATACGGCTTGCCAAAGATACATAAAGAAGATACACCTCTTCGTCCCATTGTCTCAACTCCCCCACATACAAACTGGCTCGTTTTTTGTCTGAAATCCTACTGCCTTTCACTGGAAAAACCACCTCTGCGGTACTAAACTCTACTGACCTGGTATCGACCATCAAGGGGATTTCCCTGTCCCCAGACGACCTGCTTGTCAGTTTTGATGTGGTTTCCTTATTCACCAAAGTTCCTGTACCTGACACCATCGCAATCATTGAAGACTTGGTTCATCAAGGACTGAATGCTGGGGTACCCCCCCTGGTGAGACACTGCTTAACCAATACATACTTCACCTGGAATGGAACTTTCTACAAACAAACTGAGGGCACCCCAATGGGCTCCCCTCTATCTCCGGTGGTAGCCAACATCTTCATGGAGAAATTTGAGACTGACGCCATCCAGACTGCCACTCTACGCCCGACCTTATGGAAGTGGTACGTAGATGACACTTTTGTCATCTGGCCACATGGCCGGCCTGCTCTAGACCAATTTCTTGACCACATCAGTTCCATACACCCAGCCATCAGATTCACCATGGAAGTCGAAAAAGATGGCAAGCTACCTTTTTTGATATCCTAATTAAAAGGAGACCTGATGGTTCAATGAGCCACTCTGTCTACAGGAAAGCCACCCATACGGATGCTTACCTAAAACCAGATTCCCACCACCATCCATCCCAGAAGAATTCCCTCATCAAGACTCTATACCATAGAGCCCAATGCATTTCCAACCAGGAACACATTGCCAGTGAACTCAAACACGTACGCCAAGCTCTTAACGCTAATGGTTACTCCGACTACACAATCCGCAAAGCCATCACTCCAACCATCAAGAAGGATCCTGTTGAGGAGCCTCTCAAGACCATCACCTTACCCTACATTGCTGGGGTCACAAAAAAGATCTCCAAAATCCTGATTAAACACAAGATCTAGGTCCGATTCAACACAGTACATAAAATCCGTGATCTGGTCCCGTCTGTAAAAGATGTGGTTCCAGACATACAGTACCCTGGCGTCTACAAACTAAGTTGCCTCTGTGGTAGCAGTTACATTGGAGAAACCAAACGACATGTCTCGGACCGCATCCGTGAACATAAAGCAGACTTGAAACACGGTAGAACAAACACCTCAGCCGTGGCAGATGACTGTTACAATTCAGTGGGTTCACATGATATTGACTTCTCCAAGACAGATGTTCTCTGTAAGCCATCTGGCTAGCATGAGAGATTCGTTCATGAGGCGATCCACATATACAAACACGGAGACAATTTCAACCGAGAAGATGGATTCCGGCTTAGCAATCATTGGAAGGACGTAATACACCATTTCGGATCTTAACTGATTGTGTCCACGTTTACGGTGACTTTCAGACCACGTTCCACTCACTGACATTGACTATATATCTTGTATTCTCCGCAGGGAACGGATTCTTTGCTCCGCTGCAAGCTTCCTACCACCACTCTCCCATTGACATATTTCGTTGCTTCCTCTTAGTACCTTTCACGCGGCGGTTAATGGTATAGTGTATAGCATATTGTATAATAATAAATAGTATTAAAGTGTAATGTTTAATACAATGTATAGGGTAATATATAGTATCGCAATTGTATAGTGAATATACAGCAGTGTGGTATACAGTTGGGTGGGTAGAATAATACATAGTGTAATATTACACTATGTATTATTCTAAGACATAGGGTAGTGTATAGTAATACAGTATACAATTTAATGTTGGGTTTGTCTATGGCAGCATATAGTACGGGATAGACCCGTGTGATGTAAGGAAAAAGTTTTAAAAAGTTTAGCTGGAAGCATATTATATTTTTTGCGACCTAGAATTGTAATGTATTACTTACGGTTAGTAGCTCAGCTTATTGAGAGTATATTTAGCATACTGATGATACTATGTAGTTTATACTTTAGCTTTTTACGTGGTTATTTAGTTACTGCAGCTACATACTATTAACATTCCTTCCCTTTATTAATGCTACCCCTACCCCCTCCCTTTGATGCTGCTAATCCTGCATAATGCATGGGCATAATATGACTTTGAAAACCCCCGCCCACCTCCTACGCATTTCACAAGTAGCACTAGTCGCATTCCTGCATTTCCCATAAATATGCAAAATTCCTATTCATATGCAAATTCCACATATTTGGAGCATTCCTGGCAGCGATTTCAGCCGCACCACCTCTACATAACAATAGGCTTTGTCAACAATTCTACACAACAAAGAATAATTTCCTGGCAGCCATTTAAGCCGCACCACCTCTACATAATAATAGGCTCAGTCAACCATTCCACACAACAAAGACTAATTTCCTGGCAGCGATTTCAGCCGCATCATCTCTACATAACAAAAGGCTCAATCCCATTTACATGGCACCTTTACATCATCCGCACCTAGTTTACACAACAAAGGCTCATTCCTAACATCGTGCTTCAGCCGCACCGAACCTCACAAAAATAATATCCAGGGCCTACCTTGGCTCCTCCCACCCTCAACCAGTATATATACAAATACTGTTTCTTGGAATTTCACTTGATACAGCTATCGTGCTGTGACGGTCCCACCTGAAGACGGAAGCTTGTGTTGCCTCCGAAATGTCGTGATTTTTATTTTATTTTTATTTTACTTTTATTAATTTTAATTTTTTACCTACGTGACTTTACCGAAAAAACCTAAGAATATGAATCCTTGCAGTCACGTAAGCTTCAAATCTAGAAATGATTTCTTGTGTTGCGATCGAAACGTCGTGAGAATTTTTTAAATTATGTTTTCATTTTTATTCTTTTATTATTTCCCTTCTACGTGACTTTACTGAAAGAACCAAGAATACGTTGTACATTGGCATGTGTTGTTATTTGCGAGCGTTGTACATTGGCGAGAGTTGTTATTAGCGAAAGTTCTATATTAGCGAGCATTATACATTAACAAGAGTTGTCCATTAACGAGCATTGTATATTATCTCGCATTGTACATTGGCGAGCATTGTACATCAGCGAGCATTGTACATTGGCGAGCGTTGTGCTTTGGCGAGCGTTGTATATTAGGGAGCATTGTATATTAGCGAAAGTTTTATATTAGCGGGAGTTTAATATTAACGAGAGTTTTATATTAGCGAGAGTTTTATATTAGCGAGAATTTTATATTAGCAAGAGTTGTACATTAACAAGCGTTGTACATTAACGAGCGTTGGATATTAGCGAGTGTTGTATATTGGCGAGCATTGTCTAATGGCGAGCCTTGTATATTAGTGAGCATTGTACATTAGCAAGCATCGTTTATTACCTAGCGTTGTAGACTAGCAAGCGTTGTACATTGGCAAGCGTAGTTATTAGTGAGCGTTGTATATTAGCGAGTGCTGTACATTAGCAGGCATCGTATATTGGCGAGCATTGTACATTGGCGAGCATTGTACATTGGCAAGCGTGGTTATTAGTGACCGTTGTATATTGGCGAGCATCGTATATTCGCGAGCATTATACATTGGCGAGCTTTGTTTATTAGCTAGCGTTCTACATTGGCGAGCGTTATTTGTGTTGTATATTGTCGAGCATTGTATATTAGCGAACATTATACATTAGCGCGCATCGTATTTTGTTGACCGCGTATATTTCCGATTGTCGTTTATTAGCGAGCATTGTATATTATTGAGCGTTGTATATTAAGTGAGCATCGTACATTAGCGCATGACGTGTATTGGCGAGCCATGGATATTAACGAGCATTGTCCATTGGCCAGCGTTGTACATTGGTGTGTGTTGTTATTAGAGAGCGTTGTGTCTTGGCCAGCGTTGTATCTTGGCCAGCGTTGTATATTAGCAAGCCCTGTATATTAGCGAGCGTCGTACCTGGACGAGAGTCGTACATTGGCGAGCGTCATATATTAGGGAGAGTCGTACATTAGACAGCATTGTATATTAGCAAGCATCGTATATTAGCGAGAGTTGTACATTGGCGAGCGTTGTGTATTAGGGAGAGTCGTACATTAGACAGCGTTGTATATTAGTGAGCATCGTATTTTAGCGAGTGTTGTACATTAGCGAGCCATGTATATTAGCAAGCATCGTATATTAGTAAGTGTTGTACATTAGCGAGCGTTTTATATTGGCGAGCATTGTGTATTAGAGAACACTGTACATTGCCGAGTGTTGTAATTTGGCGAGCGTTGTACATTGGTGAGCGTTGTCTCTTCGCGAGCATTGTTATTAGCCAGCGTTGTCATTCGTGAACTTTGTATTTTATCAAGCGTTGTACATTGGCGAGCGCTTTACATTGGTTATTGTTGTACATTGGCACTAGTTGTACAATGGTGAGCTCTGTTATTAGCCAGCGTTGTATAATGGCGAGCCATGTATATGTAGAGGAGTAATATGGAGACGTGACGTCATGCTCGCTGTCCAGTGCGACGACGTCATGTGACGTGACGTCATGCGCGCTGGGCGGGGCGATGATGTCATGTGACGTGACGTCATGCGCGCTGGGCGGGGCGACGACGTCATGTGACGTGACGTCATGCTCGCTGGGCGGGGCGATGATGTCATGTGACGTGACGTCATGGGCGCTGTCCAGTGCGACGACGTCATGTGACGTGACGTCATGTTCGCTGGGCGGGGCGATGATGTCATGTGACGTGACGTCATGGGTGCTGGGCGGGGCGACGACGTCATGTGATGTGACGTCATGGGCGCTGGGCGGGGCGATGATGTCATGTGACGTGACGTCATGGGCGCGTGGTGACGACGTCATGTGACGTGACGTCATGGGCGCTGGGCGGGGCGACGACATCATGTGACGTCATGGGGGCTGGGCGGGGCAACGACGTCATGTGACGTCATGCGCGCTGGGCGGGGCGATGACGTCACGTCTCACCGGGGCACTTAAGGGGGACCCCGTGACGAAAGCGGGTGGTTGTGGGAGCCCGCGATGGAGAGCGGTGGGAGAGCCAGCCAGGGGTAGAGCTCAGGGAGTCTGGGGCAGCAGAGGTCGCAAACGGGTTTTGATTCCTTACCCCCCGTACCCGTACCAGGGTCGCAAACGGGTACCCGTACCCTACCCGATACCCGGCTACACGTACCCGGTCGGGTATCGGGTAGGGTACGGGTATCGGGTAGGGTACGGGTATCGGGTAGGGTAGCTGGGTATCGGGTAGGGTACGGGTAGCCGGGTAGGGTACGGGTATCTGGTAGGGTACGGGTATCGGATAGGGTACGGGTATCGGATAGGGTACGGGTATCGGGTAGGGTACGGGTATCTGGTAGGGTACGGGTATCGGGTAGGGTAGCTGGGTATCGGGTAGGGTACGGGTATCGGGTAGGGTACGGGTATCGGGTAGGGTAGCTGGGTATCGGGTAGGGTACAGGTAGCCGGGTAGGGTAGCCGGGTATCGGGTAGGGTATGGGTACCCGATTGCGACCTCTGGTCTGGAGAGAAGCTGGCGGTAGTCATCGAAGGCGCTGCTCTGCCCCGGCCGGTCGGTGTTGGCTGAACCCCCGATCCGTCTCGAGAGAGAGAGGCCTGGAGCTCGCCGAACTCGGAACAGACCGAGTGAAGGTCCGGGTGAAGGTCCCCTACCCCTGCGGAAGTTATCCGAAACCCCGAATAGTTAACAGGCGCAAGGTCTTGGCTAAAGGCCTGCCGCGGCGTCGTCGTCATCGGCACCTCAGCATATGTTAGCGAGCATCGTCTATTAGCCGGTTTTGTGTATTGGAGAGTGTTTTATATTGCCAAGCATTGTAGATTGGCAAGTGTTTTATTTTGCCAAGCATTGTAGATTGGCGAGTGTTTTATATTGCCAAGCATTGTACATTGGCGAGGGTTGTACGTTAGCCAGCGTTGTATGTTAGCGGGTGTTGTATGTTAGCGAGCGTTGTATGTTAGCGGACGTTGTATGTTAGCGGGTGGTGTATGTTAGCGAGGGTTGTATGTTAGCGGGTGTTGTATGTTAGCGGGTGTTGTATGTTAGTGGGTGTTGTATGTTAGCGGGTGTTGTATGTTAGCGGGTGTTGTATGTTAGCGGGTGTTGTATGTTAGCGGGTGTTGTATGTTAGCGGGTGTTGTATGTTAGCGGGTGTTGTATGTTAGCGGGTGTTGTATGTTAGCGGGTGTTGTATGTTAGTGGGTGTTGTATGTTAGCGGGTGTTGTATGTTAGCGGGTGTTGTATGTTAGCGAGGAGTTGTATGTTAGTGGGTGTTGTATGTTAGCGGGTGTTGTATGTTAGCGGGTGTTGTATGTTAGCGGGTGTTGTATGTTAGCGGGTGTTGTATGTTAGCGGGTGTTGTATGTTAGCGAGGGTTGTATGTTAGCGGGTGTTGTGTGTTAGCGGGTGTTGTGTGTTAGTGGGTGTTGTATGTTAGTGGGTGTTGTTAATGGGGTTACTGTGATCCCCCAGGTAGCGCCCGGGCCCATCCCCGTGATGGTGCCCCTCCTCAGCGCCCCCCTGGCGGCAACGCCAGCGGCGTCGCCGCTCACCAGGGCACCCAAACTCCACAGCGCCACTGGGGGTGAGACCACTCTTGCTAACACGCACTCCATTACTCACACTCACACTCACTCACGCTCACACTCACACTCACTCCGTTACTCACACTCACACTCACTCACGCTCACACTCACACTCTCACACTCTCACTCAGAAACACACACTCCGTTACTCACACTCGCTCAGAAACACGCACTCATAACTCACTCTCACTCAGATACACTCACTCACACTCACTCACTCATTCACTCACTCACTCACACTCAGAAACACGCACTCACAACTCACTCACTCACACTCTGTCACACTCAGCACTCTCACTCACACACTCACTCACTCACACTCTGTCACACTCAGCACTCACACACTCACTCACACACTCACACTCTCACTCACACTCACACTGACTCACACTCACTCACACTCTCACTCACACACTCACTCACACACTCACACTCTCACTCACTCACTCACACTCTCACTCACACCCTCTCACTCTCACTCACTCACACTCTCACTCACTCACACTCTCACTCACACCCTCTCACTCTCACTCACACTCTCACTCACTCACACTCTCACTCACACTCACACTCTCACTCACTCACACTCTCACTCACTCACACTCTCACTCACACTCTCACTCACTCGCACTCTCACTCACTCGCACTCTCACTCACACTCTCACTCACTCACACACTCACTCACACTCTCACTCACTCACACTCTCACTCACTCACACACTCACACACTCACACTCTCACTCACACTCTCACTCACTCACACTCTCACTCACTCACACACTCACACACTCACACACTCACACACTCACTCACACTCTCACTCACTCACACTCTCACTCACACTCTCACTCGCTCACACACTCACACTCTCACTCACTCACACTCTCACTCACTCACACACTCACTCACACCCTCACACTCTCACACTCACACTCTCACTCACTCACACTCTCACTCACACTCTCTCACTCACTCTCACTCACTCACACACTCACTCACACACTCTCATTCACACTCACACTCTCACTCACACTCTCACTCACTCACACACTCACTCACACTCACTCACACTCTCACTCACTCACACTCTCACTCACACACTCACTCACACTCCGCACTCTCACAGTCTCACACGCCCCACTCCACACCCTCACGCTCACACACAAGACAAAGATCCCCCTCTAGTCTTCATCGGCTCTCAGGGCAAGTGCTGTTAGCGAGTAGCACCAATGAAGGCCGGCACGGCACGCGAGAGGGCGGTGTGGCTCGAACCGCACCCGGCCGCCTTTGTCTCCCCAGGACTGATGTTTACACACCGCACTGGGTACTCATTTGAGGCCGAGTCGACCTAGCGGGAGGCCCACGTCCGGCTCAAATATTCGCCGTCAACCGTCACCGGTGGAGAGCGTTGCGATCGAACTCGGCAAGGGAGCTCGCTCCTCCACGGCGCCGGCGAGGAAACCGCCGCAGCGACGCTCGACTCTCCGTGTCCGCCCGCTTGCGCTTTCCGTCGACGAGACGGCCGCTCGCTTTCAGTTCCGTCGCGCCGGTGGTCTGGACAAGGCCGCGACGGGGCACCGGCTGCATCTAAAACTAAACAAAAATTTTTAAACAATTTTTTATTCTTACCAGGTAAGGCCCCTACTGAGATATGTAGCTCTTGTTCAGAAGCGAGCATGGTTATCAGGCGTCAGGGTCGGGATCAAACCCACGACCTCCTGCGTACCAGGCGAGGTAGTTAACATCTCCTAGCCACCGTGATGATGATGACAGAGAGAGACGCAAACTCCAAATATACAGCAGCAGGCGTGAGGGTCAGGATCGAACCTCCGACCTCCTGCGTACCAGGCGAGGTAGTTAACATCTCCTAGCCACCGTGATGATGAGAGAGACACGCAAACTCCAAATATACAGCAGCAGGCGTCAGGGTCGGGATCGAACCCACGACCTCCTGCGTACCAGGCGAGGTAGTTAACATCTCATCAGGGTGGGGATCGAACCCACGACTTCCTGCGTACCAGGCGAGGTAGTTAACATCTCACCAGGGTCGGGATCGAACCCACGACTTCCTGCGTACCAGGCGAGGTAGTTAACATCTCATCAGGGTCGGGATCGAACCCACGACTTCCTGCGTACCAGGCGAGGTAGTTAACATCTCATCAGGGTCGGGATCGAACCCACGACTTCCTGCGTACCAGGCGAGGTAGTTAACATCTCATCAGGGTCGGGATCGAACCCACGACTTCCTGCGTACCAGGCGAGGTAGTTAACATCTCATCAGGGTGGGGATCGAACCCACGACTTCCTGCGTACCAGGCGAGGTAGTTAACATCTCGCCACCACGGCATCTGCGCAGAGGAGGAGGCGGGGGTGGCGCCGTGCCCGCAGGCGCCGTGCTCCTGGTGCCAGAAGGTGGGGCAGCGCCGCTACGCGCTGCCCATGGGGGGGGAGATCCGCGCCTTCTGCAGCGACAAGTGCTTCAGCGCGGGCCGGCGGGCACACTTCAAGCGCAACAAGGTGCCAGCACCAGCAGCACCAGCAGCACTACCACTACCAGCACCAGCAGCACCACTACCACCACCACCAGCACCAGCAGCACTACCACCACTACCAGCACCAGCAGAACTACCAGCAGCACTACCAGCACTAGCAGCACCAGCACCACTACCACCACTACCAGCACCAGCAGCACCAGCAGCACGACCAGCAGCACTACCACCACTACCAGCACCAGCAGCACTACCACCACTACCAGCACCAGCAGCACCAGCAGCACTACCACCACTACCAGCACCAGCAGCACTACCAGCAGCACTACCACCACTACCACCACTACCAGCACCAGCAGCACTACCACCACTACCAGCACCAGCAGCACCAGCAGCACTACCACCACTACCAGCACCAGCAGCACTACCAGCAGCACTACCACCACTACCACCACTACCAGCACCAGCAGCACTACCATCACTACCAGCACCAGCAGCACCAGCACCACTACCACCACTACCAGCACCAGCAGCACTACCAGCAGCACTACCACCACTACCAGCACCAGCAGCACTACCACGACTACCACCACTACCAACACCAGCAGCACTACCACCACTACCAGCACCAGCAGCACCAGTAGCAGCACCAGCAGCAGCACTGCCAGCACCACCACCAGCACTATGACAACCACCACCACTTTCACCAGCACCTTCACCACCAGCACCACTACCACCACTGCCACCACAGCCAGCACCACTTTCACCACCACGACTACCACCACCACCAACAGCAGCACCACCACCAGCACCAGCACCGCCACCACCAGCACCAGCACCGCCACCACCAGCACCACCACCACCACCAGCACCGCCACCAGCACCACCACCACCAGCACCACCAGCACCGCCACCAGCACCACCACCGCCACCAGCACCGCCACCAGCACCACCACCACCAGCACCACCACCAGCACCGCCACCAGCACCACCACCAGCACCGCCACCAGCACCACCACCACCACCACCAGCATCACCAGCACCACCACCAGCACCACCACCGCCACCACCAGCACCAGCACCACCACTACCACCAGCACCACCACCAGCACCACCACCAGCACCACCAGCACCACCACCAGCACCGCCACCACCACCACCACCAGCACCACTACCACCACCACCACCACCAGCACCACCAGCACCACCACCAGCACCGCCACCACCACCACTAGTCGCCTTCGCTGCTGTCACGCAAGCCTCACTGACGGCGCCCCCCCCCCCACCGCAGGTGTGTGACTGGTGCAAGCAGGCGTGCCAGGCGCTAGAGTACCTGGGGTTCGGCGAGGGCGAGCGCCGGCTGCGCTTCTGCAGCGACAAGTGCCTGGGCCGCTACAAGATCGACGTCTTCTACTCCGAGACTCGTGCCAACCTCCCGGCGCCGCCGCACACCGCCTCCTCCTCCTCCTCCTCTTCCACGCCGGCCGACGGCGGCGCCAACGACGGCGACAAGCCGCCCTCTTCCGCCACGCCGGACCGAGACAAGGGCGGCGGTGGCGGCGGCGGCGCCGGCAGTAGCGGCGGCGGCGGCTCTAACGTCGGTGCCGGCAACGTCGCCGCCAAGATCGGGAACGGCGGCGCTTGTCCGCAGGCGTCGCCGGCGCAGAGGCACCGGGGGGCGTGGGGGGGGGACGCGGCGGCGCCGGCGACGTGCGGCCCCGGGGAGCTGGCCGAGCCGTCGCCGCGATCAGTCGCCGGACGAGCGCCGGCACCGGCAGGAGTCGAAGTCGGCCAGGACGGCGGGAACGACGGCGCTGGCGCCCATCAAACGGGACGAGTCTCCGCCGCCACCCCCCTCCGCCGCCGGGGCCGCCGGCGCCGCCGCGAGGGCTGCGGCCGCGGCTGCCGCCGCCGCCGGCGCCGGACGCGCAGAGGGCGGCGCGGAGAGGCGGCGCGCTGACGTGGCGGCGCCGCTGCACCAGCAGCGCGATGCGGCCAAGAAGTCTCCGTGCCTCCTGCTGCTCACCCCGGTCGCTGGGAAGGTTGAGATCGGCGGGCAGCAGCACCAGCAGCAGCACCAGCAGCAGCATCACCAGCAGCAGCACCAGCAGCAGCAGCACAACAACAACAACCGGCACCACCAGCAGCAGCAGCACCTCCAGCAGCAGCAGCACCAGCAGATGACACCGCAGAACTTGCAGCCGGGGGCGCTAAACACGGCGTACTTGGTGAACCAGCCGGCGCGGTTTGCCATGCCCGTCTTCCCGCAGGTTCAGCTGCCGCAGCAGCAGCAGCATCAGCAGCATCATCAGCAGCAGCAGCATCATCAGCAGCATCATCAGCAGCAGCATCAGCAGCATCAGCAACAGATGCCCCCATACCTGCACGGAGGGCAGCAGCAGCAGCATCAGTTCATGATGGTCCCTCCGCTGGCTCCGCTGGTGCCTCCGCCCACGCTGCTGGTGCCGTACCCGGTGCTGGTGCCCGTGCCGATCCCCATCCCCATCCCCATCCCGGTGCCCGTGCCGATCGGCGCCGGCGGCTGGGGTCGCTACGGGGGCAGTGACGGCGGTGGCGTCGGCGCTCATGTCCTCGTCAACGGAGGTGGTGGAGGTGGTGGAGGTGGAGGTGGTGGACGTGGCTTGAAGGATGAGGTGACCCTCGTCAGCGTGAAGGTGGAGGCGGCGGAGGTTTGCGTGGCCGACGAGGAGAGGGACGGAGGAACGCCGCTCGCAAAGAGAGACGGTGACGCTGGTAGCGATGGCGGTGGCGGTGACGGTGGTGGTGACGCTGGCGGTGACGTCGCTTGCGACGACGGTGGCGGTGGTGGTGATCTCGCCGCTAGCAAACTTGATGGTGCGAGCGACCGCGGTGGCGAAGGTGATGGTGGTGGTGGCGGTGATTTTGCCGATGCTTGTGGTGATGGTGGCGGTGAGGACGCGAGTGAAGATGTTGCCGGAGCTGCCGCTCACGGCGAAGATGCCGATAAGACCCAGAAGGGTGGTGGAGGTGGTGGAGGTGGTGGAGGTGGTGGTGGTGGTGGAGGTGGTGGTGCTGCAGATGGTCACGGGGACAACGATGACATTGGAGATGCCCATGTTGACGCCAAAGTTGGTGGTGGATCTGGTGATGGAGTTGGTGGTGGAGCTGGTGATGGATCTGGTGGTGGAGTTGGTGGTGGATCTAGTGGTGGAGTTGGTGGAGTTAGTGGTGGAGTTGGTGGTGGATCTGGTGGTGAATCTGGTGGTGGAGCTGGTGGTGGATCTGATGGTGGAGTTGGTGGTGGATATGGTGGTGAATCTGGTGGTGAAATTGGTGGTGGAGTTGGTGGTGGAGTCAGTGGTGGAGTTGGTGGTGGATCTGATGGTGGAGTCAGTGGTGGATCTGGTGGTGAATCTGGTGGTGGAGTCAGTGGTGGATCTGGTGGTGAATCTGGTGGTGAAGTTGGTGGTGGAGTTGGTGGTGGAGTCAGTGGTGGATCTGGCGCTGGAGTCAGTGGCACAGATGTGGGTGGCGACGTGGGCGATGGCATCGACGCCGGCGGCGCCAACGATGTCGCTGCCGATGTCGCCGGTGCCGCTGCCGCTGCCGGCGCCGGCCGGCGCGCCGAGCGGCTGCCTGTCGTGGACCTCCTCCACAAGTTGACCTCCCGCCCGACAAACGGCGGCTACGTCTGCGCTGAGGATCGCCACGATTGCGCCATCGGCGCAGCACCGGCAACAGGTCGTGGCGCCGGCAGTGGCGGTGATAGCGAGAGGACATCGGCGGAGAAGGCCGTCTTCCCGAACAGCGGCGCCGGCGCGGTGGCGGCGCCGACACGGCCTGCTGCCGCCGAGTTGACGTGCGCCGACTGCGCCAGGGGCAGCGCCGGCGTTCTCCGATAGCTCCCCAGCCGGCGGCCGGGGTCACGACCTCGCGAGGGTTTTAGCCGCATCCGGCGGCGGCACTAGCGGCGGCACTAGCGGCGCCACTGGCCGTGGCCGGGGACACGAGCGGCGGTTGTTGTTGCTGCGGCGGCGGCGGCAAAGATCAAAGCGACGACAGCCGGGAGGCTCTGACGCCGGGCCGGCCCCGGTGAGATGGCGGCACCGACGGGAGCCATCGGGGTGGGGGGGGGGGGGCACCCTGGTGCCGGTGAGGTTCACCGCAATGTGGCGCCGTGGGGCCGGCGAGATTTGCAGTCACCTCACCGTGAGATTCACAATCACCTCACCATCAGATTCACAATCACCTCACCATCAGATTCACAATCATCTCAACCATCAGATTCACAATCACCTCACCATCAGATTCACAATCAACTCACCATCAGATTCACAATCACCTCACCATCAGATTCACAATCAACTCACCATCAGATTCACAATCACCTCACCATCAGATTCACAATCACCTCACCATCAGATTCACAATCACCTCACCATCAGATTCACAATCACCTCACCATCAGATTCACAATCACCTCACCATCAGATTCACAATCACCTCACCATCAGATTCACAATCACCTCACCATCAGATTCACAATCACCTCACCATCAGATTCACAATCACCTCACCATCAGATTCACAATCACCTCACCATCAGATTCACAATCACCTCACCATCAGATTCACAATCACCTCACCATCAGATTCACAATCACCTCACCATCAGATTCACAATCACCTCACCATCAGATTCACAATCACCTCACCATCAGATTCACAATCACCTCACCATCAGATTCACAATCACCTCACCATCAGATTCACAATCACCTCACCATCAGATTCACAATCACCTCACCATCAGATTCACAATCACCTCACATCAGATTCACAATCACCTCACCATCAGATTCACAATCATCTCACCGTGCGATTTGATCGCAGGCCAAATAGGAACTGCACCGAGCCACCGACCCGCACATCGAGTGAGTAGCAGCCAGGAGTGAATCCCGGCGGGAGTCAAGATATTGAATTTACGCGTCTTCAGCACGCGCCGTTAATCCCCTCGAACCTCGGCGAGCAAAGATTCACCGCTACGCGAAACTACCGCGGTAAACGGGCCTGCCTTGTCCCAGTGGGCAAGGGGGCAGCCCTGGCGGGGGTGGTGCGCGGGTAGCTCCCGCCTCTTTCCTCAGCGTGGAAGAGTAGGCCAAAGTTCCCTCGTTGGCGTGTCCCGGTCCCAAGTCCGCTACTTGAACGTACGGCGCCACGTTAGCGCTGCTTCCGCCAGGGGACACTTTTCACACGGTGCCGTTACGACGCACTCACCGTTATAACGCACTCACCGTTACGACGCACTCACCGTTATAACGCACTCGCCGTTACGACGCACTCACCGTTATAACGCACTCGCCGTTATAACACTCACCGTTACAACGCACTCATCGTTATAACGCACTCACCGTTATAACACTCACCGTTACAACGCACTCATCGTTATAACGCACTCACCGTTATAACACTCACCGTTACAACGCACTCGCCGTTATGACGTGGATCACGCACTCGCCGTTATAACGCACTCACCGTTGTGACGTGGATCACGCACTCGCCGTTACACGTGGATCACGCACTCACCGTTATGACGTGGATCACGCACTCGCCGTTATAACGTGGATCACGCACTCACCGTTATAACGTGGATCACGCACTCACCAACACGCTGACGATGATGTGAACCGGTCCTGGGCCGCCCCTAGGACGACTCGGCCTCAAACGAGTACCTGGTGCGGTGTGTAAGCATCGCCACTGGGGAGACAAAGGCGGCCGCGCGTGGTGGTAGCCACCCACCCCCTCGTGTGCCACAATGCCGGTCTTCATAGGTGCTGCTCGTTAAAAGCACTTGCCCCAACAGTCTGTTCAAGGCTACACGGGGGATCTTTGTTTTTTTTTTTCTGAGCGTGTGGAGTTAGTGAGTTCTCTCCCCTCGTGTTCTGCTTGGGTTTCCTCCAATTTCTCCGGGTTTCACCCATAAAGCTAAACACACAGAACTACAATCAAACGTACCGTGTCACCAGTGCGGCTTCGAAACATCCCCAAAAATTGCCTTTCAGGGTTTCACGGCAGCAGCAGCAGCATCGCCCGGACAACATCACCGGCTTGCGTAGGGTGCAAAGGAAGTTAACACATTAACTACACATCCACAATAGAACCTGGCAGGGACCCCCCTCCTGTCCAAGAGGGGGGTGCCCTTGAGACTCAGCGCAGGTGACGACACGGGAGTCGAACCTTTCCTGCTTGATGTCAAAATCTCTCTTCTCAGCTCCCTTCTTACCCTCCCCCCACTCTCCACTCCCTACCTCCATTCCATCTCCTCCCTAACCTCCCTCCCCTCCCCCTACTCTCCGTTTCACGAAGTGTTGAGATTTGCCAAACGATCACAGCCCATTCATCTGTGGTGATGTGGGGTCGTGAAATGACCGTCAGGTTGGGTTAACACCACCACCAGCACCACCAGCACCACCACCCACCCCAAACACCACCACCCACCCCAAACACCATCACCACCACCCACCCCAAACACCACCAGCACCAGCACCACCACCAGCACCACCACCCACCCCAAACACCACCACCAGCACCACCACCCACCCCAAACACCACCTCGCAGCGCCTTCAATGATTTAAAATGATAGAATCCCTTGCCGGGGATATACGCACAGACACAACAACAATTCACACACTCGCACACGCACTCACACACGCACATACACGCATACACACACACATACACACACGCTCTCACACACACTCAGCTCCACGCCTGTTGTAATCCACCGCTGGATGAAGGCTGTGCCCACAATGGAGGAGGGTCATTGGCCCCGTTATAGATATTTTTTTATCATTTCATTTTTAAAAGGCCAAACCACACACGTGGCGTGTGTGGGGGGAGCGGTGGTGCAGCGGTTAGCGCTACGCTGCGTTGCGAACCCGGCCTCCCCTAGGTCGACTCAGCCTCAAATGAGTACCTGGTGCGGTGTGCGAACATCGCCACTGGGGAGACAAAGGCGGCCGGGCGTGGTGCTGGCCACCCACCCCCTCGTGTGCCGTGCCGGCCTTCATAAGTGCTCGCTAACAGCACTTGTCCCAACAGTCTGTTAAGGCTATACGGGGGATTTGTGTCTTTGTACTGACAAATGTGCCGAGTTTTCTTCGAGAGCGTTGAGGGACTGCCAGCAACGCAATTGAAAGGGAGGCGACGTTCCAGGCAACGACCCTTCCTCATGACACAATTTGTTATCCATTGCTGGGTGAAAGCGCCTCCAACCCCCCCCCCCCCCCATGTGCTGTGCAGAAGGTCCATTGCCTGAAACGTCGCCTGGCTACACATTGTATTCCCATCTCCAGCATAGTGTGTCATCGCCTCTGGACACACACACACACATTAAGAGTCATACTCTTTGGTTCTTTCGGTAAAGTCACCACGTAGATATCAAATGAGATAAATGACGACGTTTCGGGCACAACACAAGCGTCCATCATCAGGTGGGAAAGTCACGTGGGTAATGGCGGCCGCTTGTGTCGCGCCCGAAACGTCGTGATTTATTTGATTTCTCTACCTACGTGATGACTTTACCGAAACAACCAAAGGATATGGATTCCCGCAGTCACGAAAGCTTCAATCACGATTGAAATCCCGAGTTGTATTATGATTACAAAGCCTGTACAGTGTTGTAAACGTCGCTTCTGTCACGATCGCACCGTCCATTTAAAAATGGCGGCCACCACAGTACAGTATTGCACAGTGCGTACTGTACGGCACTGTCAATGTACAGTGGCGCACTGTATTGTAGAGTACAGTAGTGGGAGAGAGTTAATATATATAGGAGCCTGTATTGCACATACTCAGCTTTTTATATATTTTTTTTGTATTCTTCCACTCATTATTTGCCAAAATAGTTCTTATACTGATGTGTTGTAAATAAGATGCACAATAAAAACAAACTTCTCTGTACCTTGCGCCTGTGTTTCATTCTGTGTGTGTGCGTGTGTACCTGTTTACGTGTCTGTGTGTAAACACGTGTGCACGTGATAATTGGTTTTTTACCCTTCTATCTGGCAACAAAACAGACACCTTTTTTACAAGGAGTCATGTTTGTATAGACCACAATACCTGCAGCCATAATGCAAACAAAAACATAACTCTGATAATATATGCACTGTCCTTGAAGTTGATTGGTCTACACCCGAGACAGCTTTCCTTAGAGCCTAGTCTCACATGGGTTGGACCAGATGACGCAGGTATCAAATAAGCTAAATGTGTGCACGTGTGTGCTTGCAAACATGCGTGTACATGTAAACGTGTGTTCGTCCTTGCGTGTAAACACGCGTGCACGTGCTTGCGTGTGAACACGTGTGCAGGATACTCGAGGCAGATGTGCTGGGGAAGCAGCACACGTAGCTGACGTCAGAGCATCCCGGCTTTCCCATTGGAGGACGAGACGCTTACCCTATGACGCGCGCTAGGGACGGCCCCTACCCGGGGGGACACGATTGGAGGAGAAGGAAAGAGCGGGAAGAAAGTGAGTGGGTCGAGAGAAAGAGCGGGAGACACGGGGATAGAGAGCACGGAGAGTCAGGGATTCTAGGTGCTACTCAGAGGTCGCAAACGGGTTTTGATTCCTTACCCGTACCCATACCCGGCCGCACCAGGGTCGCAAACGGGTACCCGTACCCGTACCCGGCCGGGTACGGGTATCGGGTACCTGATTGCGACCTCTGGGATGAAGCCATGTTGCAGGCACGGGTGGGTTGATTCTAGGAACTTGAATTGTGAGAAGAGACAAGACGTTGGGAAATGAGTGACAAACAGTTACTCACCAGTGACTCACGGCCAACCCGTACCCGTACCCGGCCAACCCGTACCTGTACCCGGCCGCACCAGGGTCGCAAACGGGTACCCGTACCCGTACCCGGCCGGCGACCTCTGGTGCTGCTACAGAGGTTTGAAGGGGTTTTTAACAAAGGTCCTTATAACTCGGGATGGACGGGTTTAATGTCGCACCACATTAAAACGGGGGATGCTTCACCAATCCGTCAGAACTCATACCGCATGGGGCCGGCGGAGAAGGATCGTACACAAAGCAATAGATGAGATGCCACAAGCGGAGTTTATTTCACCCTCCACCAATGGAGTCCTTGTGGTTCTGCGTTGACTTTTGCCGGTTAAATAAGGTTACCTTGGCAGATGCCCATCCGTTTCCACGAGTTGACGATTCTTTGGATGCGTTGGTGGGAGCCAAATTCGTTTCTATCCAGAATTTATTGTCAAGATTCTGGCAGCTGCCTTTCGACGACGACTCCCGGCACAGAACCGCCTTCAGAACACCTCAAAGCCTCTTCCATTTCAACTGTTTGCTGACGGGTCTACGGACGGCGCGAGCTACTTTTCAACGGTTGATGGAGTTGGTCCTGACAGGTCTTCAATGCTTAATTTGGAGCATTCGTGACTGCAGGAATTACTCTTTGGTTCTTTTGGTAAAGTCACGTAAAAAGACACAGAGGCGTGGTTTCTCTGTGTGCCTATGTTTGTCTCTCTCTCTATGTATCTCTGTGATATCTGTCTGCTTATATTTCTGTCTATATGTCTCTGGTTCTGTGTTTTATCTCTCTCTCAAATTTATCATTCTCAGGAAGAACGTAATCAACCAGGTAGGGTGTTGACTGTTATGTTATCCGACTCTCTGTTGTATTACATAACATTTCTACGTATACTAGATTTGTGTTTCTTTTTCATTTATACCTGATGATGATTGCTTGTGTTGCAATCGAAACATCGTAGGCTAGTATTTAATTTATTATTTTCTCTTTATACGTGACTTTACCGAAAGAACCAAAGAGTAGGTCTTCTATGGACGTCTGTTTTATTTACTTTGACGACGTCATCGTCTTTGGTCGCTCTTTTGAGGAACATTTACAGCGGTTGGCACTGGTTTTTTCACTTTCAGGGGGTGCGCCTGAAGCTCAAACCATCCAAATGTCACCAAGCGTAGTCCTCTGTCAAATATTCGGAGCACGTCAGCACGGCAGAGGTTGTTCCAGACTCCGACAAGACTCGCTATGTTCGCAACTGGCCCACACCCATTTCGATGTCTCGTGTTCGGAGGTCTGTTGGTTCGTGTGAACCAAGAAGATGAATCCCTGTAGTCACGAAAGCTTTAAATCGAAATTTAAATCGAAATTTATCGCCGCTTTGTACAAGATTTTGCCACCATTGCGAAGCCATTCCATGCGCTTACTGCCGAGGGTCAGAAGTCTAGCTGGGGTCCTGAGGGGGATTTGGCCTTAAGGAAGTTTTTTTACAGATGTTCTGTCGCTGACTTACCCTGATTTTTCATTGCCTCTCTTATTGGACATGGATGCCAGCGATGTGTGGATTGGGGGCATGTTATCGCAGGCCCAGTCTGACCGGGAAGTCGTGATCGCCGATGGCAGCTGGGTGCTATCATCGCCGGCTGAACGGCGGTACTGCGTCACGTGCCCGGAGCTCCCAGCAGTTGTACATTTCGTCGGTCAATTCCGCTCTTACTTATTTGGCCGGCGATTTGTGGTGAGCACCGACCATGCGGTGTAGTCTTCAATGTGCATTGAACATCTTTCAGGCCAGATGGCCAAATGGCCAAATGGATTGAGCGCCTGCAGGAATTGTCTTAGGATGTGGTCCAGGGGCAAAGGGCTTCGCCACACCAACGCGGATGCCTTGGTCTCGGAAAAAACAATATCATGCGAGCCCACAGCGTTATAACAATGGTCAGCTACGGTACTCTGCAAACCTTCGGGCTACTAAGCAAAGGTTTGTTCATGAAGCCATCCAGATATCTAAACATAGCCGTGACATCAACCGAGAAGATGGATACAAATTGAGCAATCAATGGAAGGATGTTATTAACCAGGTAAGCATAGTTTCACAAGCATAGAGAAGGGAGGGAATGACTGTGGCTTGGAAGACCCATTGCTTCGTGCTGAGCGACAGACCAGGTAGCTTCCACACAGCGTTACGCAGCCAATGCAAAGATAATGCCGCCTGTCTGATTCGGAGTTGAGACCTCTGCTGTCAGACCGGAGCTGGGAATAAGCACACTGCCCAGGTATGGGGAAACTCTCCACTCTCCACAACAGCTCCATCAGCAATGGGGAGCTGAGGGGTGCAGTTTTTGATGGCACAAAATACTCAGGCAGGTGCTTAGATTTGGTGGGGCTGATGGTAAGGCCCCACCTCTTAGTGGCACACTCCAGTTTCAGCAGCAGCGCCTCTAACTCCTCCTCTGAGTGAACAGCAATCACGAGATCATCGGCATACATAACATGGTTTACCAATAGGGATACACACACAGATGCACACACACACACAGATATACACATACACACACAGATATACACACAAACACACGTACACACATTTACGTATACACAGAGACACACAGAGATATATACACAGATAGACACACACAGACACATACACACAGATATACACACAGACACATATACAAACACACAGAGAGAGACACACACAGATATACACACACACAGAGACACATACACACACACAGAGACACACACACACAGAGACACACACAGACACACACAGACACACACACAGAGAGGCAAACACAGACACACACACAGACACACATACACACACAGAGACACACACAGAGAGGCAAACACAGACACACACACAGAGACACACATACACACACAGAGACACACACACAGAGACACACACACACAGAGAGACACACACAGACACACACAGAGAGAGACACACACAGACACATACACAAAGAGACACACACAGACACATATACACAGACACACACACACACAGACACATACACACACAGACACACACAGAGAGAGACACACACAGACACATACACAAAGAGACACACACAGACACATATACACAGACACACACACACAGACACATACACACACAGACACACACACACAGACACACACAGACAAATACACACACAGACACACAGACACATACACACACAGAGAGACACACACACAGAGCCAAATCGACAGCGACACACATACACACACACACAGAAACACACACAGAGAGACACAGACACACACACACACAGAGACACACACAGACACACACAGACACATATACACAGACACACACACACAGACACATACACACACAGACACACACAGAGAGAGACACACACAGACACATACACAAAGAGACACACACAGACACATATACACAGACACACACACACAGACACATACACACACAGACACACACACACAGACACACACAGACAAATACACACACAGACACACAGACACATACACACACAGAGAGACACACACACAGAGCCAAATCGACAGCGACACACATACACACACACACAGAGACACACACAGAGAGACACAGACACACACATACACACACAGAGACACACACAGAGAGGCAAACACAGACACACACACAGAGACACACATACACACACAGAGACACACACACAGAGACACACACACACAGAGAGACACACACAGACACACACAGAGAGAGACACACACAGACACATACACAAAGAGACACACACAGACACATATACACAGACACACACACACAGACACATACACACACAGACACACACAGAGAGAGACACACACAGACACATACACAAAGAGACACACACAGACACATATACACAGACACACACACACAGACACATACACACACAGACACACACACACAGACACACACAGACAAATACACACACAGACACACAGACACATACACACACAGAGAGACACACACACATAGCCAAATCGACAGCGACACACATACACACACACAGAGACACACACAGAGAGACACAGACACACACATACACACACACACAGAGACACACACACAGAGAGACACACACACAGACACACAGACACACACACATACACACATAGAGACACACACACAGACACATACACACACATACACACACACACAGACACACACAGACACACACAGACACACACAGACACACACACAGACACACACAGACACACACACAGAGAGACACACACACATACACACACACACAGACACACACAGACACACACAGACCACACAGACACACACAGACACACAGACACACACAGAGAGACACACACACAGAGCCAAATCGTCAGCGACACACATACACACACACACAGACACACACACAGACACACACATACAGACACACACAGGCAAACACACACACAGACACACACACACAGACACACACACACACAGCCACATACATACACACACAGAGACACACACAGAGAGACACAGATACACACACAGACACATACACACACAGAGACACACACAGAGAGACACAGACACACACAGACACGCACACACAGAGACACACAGACACACACAGAGAGACACACACACACAGACACATACACACACAGAGAGACACACACACAGAGCCAAATCGTCAGCGACACACACACACATACACACACACACAGACAAACACACACAGACACATACACACACAGACACATATACACAAACACACACAGACACACACACACAGACACACACACAGACAAACACACACACAGACACACACACACACAGAGACACACACAGACACACAGACACACACACAGACACACACACAGACACACACACACAGAGACACACACACAGAGCCAAATCGACAGCGACACCACCATATCAGGTAGCAAAGCGCCCGCACTGGCGATCGCCTTTCGGGGTGTCCATTTACATCCCCAAACAACGCCGCCTGCTAGACTCACGCACCGCACGACCACCACTATCCCACTGTAGGGCAGTTGTAGATCTCTCTTTTTTAATTCCTTATAATGTTCAACACAGTAAGATGGGGCGCCAACCGGCTAGCAACAAACAGCACGGAGTTGTATGATGAATAACGAAGGAGGTTGTTGTTGTTGCGGGGGTCGTTGTTAAGACGTTCTCTTGATTTGAGAATTGAGCCGAGGGTAATAATATTCTTAGAATAATAATAACACGACTTGCGAGCTTGGGGAAGAGATGATGATGGTGGTGGGTGGTGGTGGGTGGGTGGTGGTGGTGGGGAATTCCAGTGTGGAAACGGTGCGAGGGAAGGAGCAGAGAGAGAGAAGTGAGGTGGTCACGGTGCGGTGACTGATTGGGTGGGTGATGAGTGGGTGAGTGAGTTGGTGAGTGAGTGAGTGGGTGAGTGAGTTGGTGAGCGGGTGAGCGAGTTGGTGAGTGGGTGAGTGAGTGAGTTGGTGGGTGAGTGAGTTGGTGAGTTGGTGAGCGGGTGAGTGAGTTGGTGAGTGGGTGGGTGAGCGAGTGAGTGGGTGAGTGAGTGAGTGGGTGAGTGAGTTGGTGAGTGAGTGAGTGGGTGAGTGAGTTGGTGAGTGGGTGAGCGTTATGAGTGGGTGACTGGGTGGGTGGGTGAGTGAGTGAGTGGGTGAGTAAGTTGGTGAGCGGGTGAGTGAGTTGGTGAGTGGGTGAGTGAGTGGGTGAGTGAGTGAGTGAGTTTGTGAGTGAGTTGGTGAGTGGGTGAGTGTGATCAGTGGGTGAGTGAGTTGGTGAGTGAGTGAGTGTGATGAGTGGGTGGGTGAGTTGGTGAACGTGATGAGTAGGTGAGTGAGTTGGTGAGTTGGTGAACATGATGAGTAGGTGAGTGAGTATATGTGTGTGTGTATATATGAGTGAGTGTGTGAGTATATGTATATGAGTGCGTGTGTGTATGTGAGTGTATATATGAGTGTGTGAGTGTGAATGTGAGTGTGTGTATATATGAGAGTGTGTGTATATGTGTATATGAGTATGTGTATATGAGTATGTATGTGACTGTGTGTGTATATGTGTGTGTAGCGGTTAGCGCGCTGCGCTATGAACCTGGCGACCCGGGTTCGATTCCCGCACGCGGCTAACACCAGTGACGATTATCTGAACCGGGTCCTGGGCCTCCCCTAGGTCGACTCAGCCTTAAATGAGTACCTGGTGCGGTGTGCAAACATCGCCACTGGGGAGACAAAGGCGGTCGGGCGTGGTGCTGGCCACCCACCCCCTCGTGTACCGTTCCGGCCTTCATAGGTGCTCGCTAACAGCACTTGCCCCTACAGTCTGTTAAGGCTACACGGGGGATCTTTGATCTTTGTGTGTATATGACTGTGTGTGTATGTGTATATGAGTGTGTATATGTCTGTGTGTGTGTATGAGTGTGTGTGTATATGTGTATATGACTGTGTGTGTATATGAGTATGTATATGACTGTGTGTGTATATGAGTATGTATATGACTGTGTGTGTATATGAGTATGTATATGAGTATGTGTATATGAGTATGTATATGACTGAGTGTATATGTCTGTGTGCTGCTGCTGCTGCGATGTACACTGCTGGAGGCTCGGATCGCGTGTCCCGCGCGGATTAATGGGATTGTTTGGCAGAAACACGATCCGGCATTCCTGCACAGCCTCTCGCCTTACTCCCTCTCTGCCGAACGGGGGGCACGGGCTGGCCACGGGGGGGGGGGGGGGGCGGAAGGGGTCACCCTCCCTGCCTCCCTCTCCTCCTCCTCCACCACCACCACGCACTCTCCTGCTCCCTCACTGTCTCTGTTACACTCTGTCTCTCTCTCTCTCTATGTCTGTGTGTGTCTCTCTCTCTCTACCCCGTGTCTCTCTCTCTCTGACTCCCTGTCTCTCTCTCTACCCCGTGTCTCTCTCGTTCAGTCTGTGTCTCTCTACCCCGTGTCTCCCTACCCTGTGTCTCTCTCGTTCAGTCTCTGTCTCTCTGTCTTACTTCTTGTCTCTCTCCCCGTGTCTCTTACTCTCGGTGTATCTCTATGTCTGTGTCTCTCTCGTTCAGTCTGTGTCTCTTTCTCTACCCCGTGTCTCTCTCGTTCAGTCTGTGTCGCTCTCTCTTACTCTCTGTCTCTCTATGTCTGTGTATCTCTATATCTGTGTCTCTCTGTCTCTCTATGTCTGTGTCTGTCTCGTTCAGTCTGTGTCTCTCTCTACCCCGTGTCTCTCTCGTTCAGTCTGTGTCTCTCTATGTCTGTGTCTCTCTCGTTCAGGCTGTGTCTCTCTCTCTACCCCGTGTCTCTCTCGTTCAGTCTGTGTCTCTCTCTCTTAGTTTCTGTCTCTCTATATCTGTGTCTCTGTCTCTCTACCCCGTGTCTCTCTCGTTCAGTCTGTGTCTCTCTCTCTTACTCCCAGTCTCTCTACCCCGTGTCTCTCTCGTTCAGTATGTGTCTCTCTGTCTCTTACTCCCTGTCTCTCTATTTAAGTGTCTCTCTCTACCCCGTGTCTCTCTCTCTTTTACTCTTTGTCTCTCTCCGTGTCTCTCTCTACCCCGTGTCTCTCTCTCTTACTCTCTTTCCGTGTCTCTGACTCCCTTTGTCTCTCTATGTCTGTGTCTCTCTCGTTCAGTCTGTGTGTCTCTCTCTCACTCCCTGTCTTTCTCCGTGTCTCTTACTCTCGGTGTCTCTTTCGATGTCTGTGTCTCTCTGACTCCCTTTGTCTCTCTCTCTGAGGCTGACTCCATCCCTGTCTCTCCCTGAGACTGACTCCATCCCTGTCTCTCCCCCTGAGACTGACTCCATCCCTGTCTCTCTCTGAGGGTGACTCCATCCCTGTCTCTCCCTGAGGCTGACTCCATCCCTGTCTCTCTCTGAGGGTGACTCCATCCCTGTCTCTCCCTGAGACTGACTCCATCCCTGTCTCTCTCTGAGGGTGACTCCATCCCTGTCTCTCCCTGAGGCTGACTCCATCCCTGTCTCTCTCTGAGGGTGACTCCATCCCTGTCTCTCTCTGAGGCTGACTCCATCCCTGTCTCTCCCTGAGACTGACTCCATCCCTGTCTCTCCCTGAGGCTGACTCCATCCTGTCTCTCTCTGAGGATGACTCCATCCCTGTCTCTCTCTGAGGCTGACTCCATCCCTGTCTCTCTCCCTGAGGGTGACTCCATCCCTGTCTCTCCCTGAGACTGACTCCATCCCTGTCTCTCTCCCTGAGGGTGACTCCATCCCTGTCTCTCCCTGAGACTGACTCCATCCCTGTCTCTCTCTGAGGCTGACTCCATCCCTGTCTCTCTCTGAGGCTGACTCCATCCTGTCTCTCCCTGAGGGTGACTCCATCCCTGTCTCTCTCTGAGGCTGACTCCATCCCTGTCTCTCTCTGAGGCTGACTCCATCCTGTCTCTCCCTGAGGGTGACTCCATCCCTGTCTCTCTCTGAGGCTGACTCCATCCCTGTCTCTCTCTGAGGCTGACTCCATCCTGTCTCTCCCTGAGGGTGACTCCATCCCTGTCTCTCTCTGAGGCTGACTCCATCCCTGTCTCTCTCTGAGACTGACTCCATCCCTGTCTCTCTCTGAGACTGACTCCATCCCTGTCTCTCTCTGAGGATGACTCCATCCTGTCTCTCCCTGAGACTGACTCCATCCCTGTCTCTCCCTGAGGCTGACTCCATCCCTGTCTCTCTCTGAGACTGACTCCATCCCTGTCTCTCTCTGAGACTGACTCCATCCTGTCTCTCTCTGAGGCTGACTCCATCCTGTCTCTCCCTGAGGCTGACTCCATCCTTGTCTCTCCCTGAGGTTGACTCCATCCCTGTCTCTCCCTGAGGTTGACTCCATCCCTGTCTCTCCCTGAGACTGACTCCATCCCTGTCTCTCTCTGAGACTGACTCCATCCCTGTCTCTCTCTGAGACTGACTCCATCCCTGTCTCTCTCTGAGGCTGACTCCATCCTGTCTCTCCCTGAGGCTGACTCCATCCCTGTCTCTCTCTGAGGCTGACTCCATCCTGTCTCTCCCTGAGGCTGACTCCATCCCTGTCTCTCCCTGAGACTGACTCCATCCCTGTCTCTCCCTGAGACTGACTCCATCCCTGTCTCTCTCTGAGACTGACTCCATCCCTGTCTCTCTCTGAGACTGACTCCATCCCTGTCTCTCTCTGAGGCTGACTCCATCCCTGTCTCTCCCTGAGGGTGACTCCATCCCTGTCTCTCTCTGAGGCTGACTCCATCCTGTCTCTCTCTGAGGCTGACTCCATCCCTGTCTCTCTCTGAGACTGACTCCATCCCTGTCTCTCTCTGAGACTGACTCCATCCTGTCTCTCTCTGAGGCTGACTCCATCCCTGTCTCTCTCTGAGACTGACTCCATCCTGTCTCTCCCTGAGGCTGACTCCATCCCTGTCTCTCTCTGAGACTGACTCCATCCCTGTCTCTCTCTGAGGCTGACTCCATCCTGTCTCTCTCTGAGGCTGACTCCATCCTGTCTCTCTCTGAGGCTGACTCCATCCCTGTCTCTCTCTGAGACTGACTCCATCCCTGTCTCTCCCTGAGACTGACTCCATCCCTGTCTCTCTCTGAGACTGACTCCATCCTGTCTCTCTCTGAGGCTGACTCCATCCCTGTCTCTCTCTGAGACTGACTCCATCCCTGTCTCTCTCTGAGACTGACTCCATCCTGTCTCTCCCTGAGGATGACTCCATCCCTGTCTCTCTCTGAGACTGACTCCATCCCTGTCTCTCTCTGAGGATGACTCCATCCCTGTCTCTCTCTGAGGCTGACTCCATCCCTGTCTCTCTCCCTGAGGGTGACTCCATCCCTGTCTCTCCCTGAGACTGACTCCATCCCTGTCTCTCTCTGAGACTGACTCCATCCCTGTCTCTCTCTGAGACTGACTCCATCCCTGTCTCTCTCTGAGGATGACTCCATCCCTGTCTCTCTCCCTGAGACTGACTCCATCCCTGTCTCTCTCTGAGGCTGACTCCATCCCTGTCTCTCTCCCTGAGGGTGACTCCATCCTGTCTCTCCCTGAGGCTGACTCCATCCCTGTCTCTCCCTGAGGCTGACTCCATCCCTGTCTCTCTCTGAGGCTGACTCCATCCTGTCTCTCCCTGAGGCTGACTCCATCCCTGTCTCTCCCTGAGGTTGACTCCATCCCTGTCTCTCTCTGAGGATGACTCCATCCCTGTCTCTCTCCCTGAGACTGACTCCATCCTGTCTCTCCCTGAGACTGACTCCATCCCTGTCTCTCCCTGAGACTGACTCCATCCCTGTCTCTCTCTGAGGCTGACTCCATCCTGTCTCTCTCTGAGGCTGACTCCATTCCTGTCTCTCTCTGAGGTTGACTCCATCCCTGTCTCTCCCTGAGACTGACTCCATCCCTGTCTCTCTCTGAGGCTGACTCCATCCCTGTCTCTCTCTGAGACTGACTCCATCCCTGTCTCTCCCTGAGGCTGACTCCATCCTGTCTCTCCCTGAGACTGACTCCATCCTGTCTCTCCCTGAGGCTGACTCCATCCTGTCTCTCTCTGAGGCTGACTCCATCCCTGTCTCTCTCTGAGGCTGACTCCATCCCTGTCTCTCCCTGAGGCTGACTCCATCCCTGTCTCTCCCTGAGACTGACTCCATCCTGTCTCTCCCTGAGGCTGACTCCATCCTGTCTCTCCCTGAGACTGACTCCATCCTGTCTCTCCCTGAGACTGACTCCATCCCTGTCTCTCTCTGAGGCTGACTCCATCCCTGTCTCTCTCTGAGACTGACTCCATCCCTGTCTCCCCCTGAGACTGACTCCATCCCTGTCTCCCCCTGAGACTGACTCCATCCTGTCTCTCTCTGAGACTGACTCCATCCCTGTCTCTCTCTGAGGCTGACTCCATCCCTGTCTCTCTCTGAGACTGACTCCATCCCTGTCTCTCTCTGAGACTGACTCCATCCCTGTCTCTCTCTGAGACTGACTCCATCCCTGTCTCTCTCTGAGACTGACTCCATCCCTGTGTCTCCCTGAGACTGACTCCATCCCTGTGTCTCCCTGAGGCTGACTCCATCCTGTCTCTCTCTGAGACTGACTCCATCCCTGTCTCTCTCTGAGACTGACTCCATCCCTGTCTCTCTCTGAGACTGACTCCATCCCTGTCTCTCTCTGAGGCTGACTCCATCCCTGTCTCTCTCTGAGACTGACTCCATCCCTGTCTCTCTCTGAGGCTGACTCCATCCCTGTCTCTCTCTGAGACTGACTCCATCCCTGTCTCTCTCTGAGACTGACTCCATCCCTGTCTCTCTCTGAGACTGACTCCATCCCTGTCTCTCTCTGAGACTGACTCCATCCCTGTCTCTCCCTGAGACTGACTCCATCCCTGTCTCTCTCTGAGGCTGACTCCATCCCTGTCTCTCTCTGAGACTGACTCCATCCCTGTCTCTCTCTGAGGCTGACTCCATCCCTGTCTCTCTCTGAGACTGACTCCATCCCCGTCTCTCCCTGAGACTGACTCCATCCCTGTCTCTCTCTGAGACTGACTCCATCCCTGTCTCTCTCTGAGGCTGACTCCATCCCTGTCTCTCCCTGAGACTGACTCCATCCCTGTCTCTCCCTGAGACTGACTCCATCCCTGTCTCTCTCTGAGACTGACTCCATCCCTGTCTCTCTCTGAGACTGACTCCATCCCTGTCTCTCTCTGAGGCTGACTCCATCCCTGTCTCTCTCTGAGACTGACTCCATCCCTGTCTCTCCCTGAGGCTGACTCCATCCCTGTCTCTCTCTGAGGATGACTCCATCCCTGTCTCTCTCTGAGGCTGACTCCATCCCTGTCTCTCTCTGAGACTGACTCCATCCCTGTCTCTCCCTGAGGCTGACTCCATCCCTGTCTCTCCCTGAGGCTGACTCCATCCCTGTCTCTCTCTGAGGCTGACTCCATCCCTGTCTCTCTCTGAGACTGACTCCATCCCTGTCTCTCCCTGAGGCTGACTCCATCCCTGTCTCTCTCTGAGGCTGACTCCATCCCTGTCTCTCTCTGAGACTGACTCCATCCCTGTCTCTCCCTGAGGCTGACTCCATCCCTGTCTCTCCCTGAGGCTGACTCCATCCCTGTCTCTCTCTGAGGCTGACTCCATCCCTGTCTCTCTCTGAGACTGACTCCATCCCTGTCTCTCTCTGAGGCTGACTCCATCCCTGTCTCTCTCCGAGACTGACTCCATCCCTGTCTCTCCCTGAGGTTGACTCCATCCCTGTCTCTCCCTGAGGCTGACTCCATCCCTGTCTCTCTCTGAGGCTGACTCCATCCTTGTCTCTCCCTGAGACTGACTCCATCCCTGTCTCTCTCTGAGGCTGACTCCATCCTGTCTCTCCCTGAGACTGACTCCATCCCTGTCTCTCCCTGAGGCTGACTCCATCCCTGTCTCTCCCTGAGGCTGACTCCATCCCTGTCTCTCTCTGAGGCTGACTCCATCCCTGTCTCTCTCTGAGGCTGACTCCATCCCTGTCTCTCTCTGAGACTGACTCCATTCCTGTCTCTCTCTGAGGCTGACTCCATCCCTGTCTCTCTCTGAGACTGACTCCATCCCTGTCTCTCTCTGAGACTGACTCCATTCCTGTCTCTCTCTGAGGCTGACTCCATCCCTGTCTCTCTCTGAGGCTGACTCCATCCCTGTCTCTCCCTGAGGCTGACTCCATCCCTGTCTCTCTCTGAGGCTGACTCCATTCCTGTCTCTCTCTGAGGCTGACTCCATCCCTGTCTCTCTCTGAGACTGACTCCATCCCTGTCTCTCTCTGAGGCTGACTCCATCCCTGTCTCTCTCCCTGAGGCTGACTCCATCCCTGTCTCTCTCTCTGAGGCTGACTCCATCCTGTCTCTCTCTGAGGCTGACTCCATTCCTGTCTCTCTCTGAGGCTGACTCCATCCCTGTCTCTCTCCCTGAGGCTGACTCCATCCCTGTCTCTCTCTCTGAGGCTGACTCCATCCTGTCTCTCTCTGAGACTGACTCCATCCCTGTCTCTCCCTGAGACTGACTCCATCCCTGTCTCTCCCTGAGGCTGACTCCATCCCTGTCTCTCTCTGAGGCTGACTCCATCCTGTCTCTCTCTGAGACTGACTCCATTCCTGTCTCTCCCTGAGACTGACTCCATCCCTGTCTCTCTCTGAGGCTGACTCCATCCTGTCTCTCTCTGAGGCTGACTCCATCCTGTCTCTCTCTGAGACTGACTCCATTCCTGTCTCTCCCTGAGACTGACTCCATTCCTGTCTCTCTCTGAGGCTGACTCCATCCTGTCTCTCCCTGAGACTGACTCCATCCTGTCTCTCTCTGAGGCTGACTCCATCCTGTCTCTCTCTGAGACTGACTCCATCCCTGTCTCTCCCTGAGACTGACTCCATTCCTGTCTCTCTCTGAGACTGACTCCATCCCTGTCTCTCCCTGAGACTGACTCCATTCCTGTCTCTCTCTGAGGCTGACTCCATCCTGTCTCTCCCTGAGACTGACTCCATCCTGTCTCTCTCTGAGGCTGACTCCATCCTGTCTCTCTCTGAGACTGACTCCATCCCTGTCTCTCCCTGAGACTGACTCCATTCCTGTCTCTCTCTGAGACTGACTCCATCCCTGTCTCTCCCTGAGACTGACTCCATTCCTGTCTCTCCCTGAGGCTGACTCCATTCCTGTCTCTCTCTGAGGCTGACTCCATCCCTGTCTCTCTCTGAGGGTGACTCCATCCCTGTCTCTCTCCCTGAGGCTGACTCCATCCCTGTCTCTCCCTGAGGCTGACTCCATTCCTGTCTCTCCCTGAGGCTGACTCCATCCTGTCTCTCTCTGAGACTGACTCCATCCCTGTCTCTCTCTGAGACTGACTCCATCCCTGTCTCTCCCTGAGGCTGACTCCATCCCTGTCTCTCCCTGAGGCTGACTCCATCCCCGTCTCTCCCTGAGGCTGACTCCATCCCTGTCTCTCCCTGAGACTGACTCCATCCCTGTCTCTCCCTGAGGCTGACTCCATCCCTGTCTCTCTCTGAGACTGACTCCATCCCTGTCTCTCTCTGAGACTGACTCCATCCCTGTCTCTCCCTGAGGCTGACTCCATCCCTGTCTCTCTCTGAGACTGACTCCATCCCTGTCTCTCTCTGAGACTGACTCCATCCTGTCTCTCTCTGAGACTGACTCCATCCTGTCTCTCCCTGAGGATGACTCCATCCCTGTCTCTCTCTGAGACTGACTCCATCCCTGTCTCTCCCTGAGGGTGACTCCATCCCTGTCTCTCTCTGAGACTGACTCCATCCCTGTCTCTCTCTGAGGATGACTCCATCCCTGTCTCTCTCTGAGGCTGACTCCATCCCTGTCTCTCTCCCTGAGGGTGACTCCATCCCTGTCTCTCCCTGAGACTGACTCCATCCCTGTCTCTCTCTGAGACTGACTCCATCCCTGTCTCTCTCTGAGGATGACTCCATCCCTGTCTCTCTCCCTGAGACTGACTCCATCCCTGTCTCTCTCTGAGGCTGACTCCATCCCTGTCTCTCTCCCTGAGGGTGACTCCATCCCTGTCTCTCTCTGAGACTGACTCCATCCCTGTCTCTCTCTCTGAGGATGACTCCATCCCTGTCTCTCTCCCTGAGGGTGACTCCATCCCTGTCTCTCTCTGAGACTGACTCCATCCCTGTCTCTCTCTCTGAGACTGACTCCATCCCTGTCTCTCTCTCTGAGGATGACTCCATCCCTGTCTCTCTCCCTGAGGGTGACTCCATCCCTGTCTCTCTCTGAGACTGACTCCATCCCTGTCTCTCTCTGAGGCTGACTCCATCCCTGTCTCTCTCTCTGAGGATGACTCCATCCCTGTCTCTCTCTGAGGCTGACTCCATCCCTGTCTCTCTCTGAGGCTGACTCCATCCTGTCTCTCTCTCTGAGGCTGACTCCATCCCTGTCTCTCTCCCTGAGACTGACTCCATCCCTGTCTCTCTCTGAGGCTGACTCCATCCCTGTCTCTCTCTGAGGCTGACTCCATCCTGTCTCTCCCTGAGGGTGACTCCATCCCTGTCTCTCTCTGAGGCTGACTCCATCCCTGTCTCTCTCTGAGGCTGACTCCATCCCTGTCTCTCTCTGAGGCTGACTCCATCCTGTCTCTCCCTGAGGGTGACTCCATCCCTGTCTCTCTCTGAGGATGACTCCATCCCTGTCTCTCTCTGAGGCTGACTCCATCCCTGTCTCTCTCTGAGGCTGACTCCATCCCTGTCTCTCCCTGAGGCTGACTCCATCCCTGTCTCTCCCTGAGGCTGACTCCATCCCTGTCTCTCTCTGAGGATGACTCCATCCCTGTCTCTCTCTGAGGCTGACTCCATCCCTGTCTCTCTCCCTGAGGGTGACTCCATCCCTGTCTCTCCCTGAGACTGACTCCATCCCTGTCTCTCTCTGAGGGTGACTCCATCCCTGTCTCTCCCTGAGACTGACTCCATCCCTGTCTCTCCCTGAGGCTGACTCCATCCCTGTCTCTCCCTGAGACTGACTCCATCCCTGTCTCTCTCTGAGGCTGACTCCATCCCTGTCTCTCTCCCTGAGGGTGACTCCATCCCTGTCTCTCCCTGAGACTGACTCCATCCCTGTCTCTCTCTGAGGGTGACTCCATCCCTGTCTCTCCCTGAGACTGACTCCATCCTGTCTCTCTCTGAGGCTGACTCCATCCCTGTCTCTCTCTGAGGGTGACTCCATCCCTGTCTCTCTCTGAGGCTGACTCCATCCCTGTCTCTCTCTGAGGCTGACTCCATCCTGTCTCTCTCTGAGGCTGACTCCATCCCTGTCTCTCTCCGAGGCTGACTCCATCCCTGTCTCTCTCCGAGGCTGACTCCATCCCTGTCTCTCTCTGAGACTGACTCCATCCTGTCTCTCCCTGAGACTGACTCCATCCCTGTCTCTCTCTGAGGCTGACTCCATCCTGTCTCTCTCTGAGACTGACTCCATCCCTGTCTCTCCCTGAGACTGACTCCATCCTGTCTCTCCCTGAGACTGACTCCATCCCTGTCTCTCTCTGAGACTGACTCCATCCCTGTCTCTCTCTGAGACTGACTCCATCCTTTCTCTCCCTGAGACTGACTCCATCCCTGTCTCTCTCTGAGACTGACTCCATCCCTGTCTCTCCCTGAGACTGACTCCATCCTGTCTCTCCCTGAGACTGACTCCATCCCTGTCTCTCCCTGAGACTGACTCCATCCCTGTCTCTCCCTGAGACTGACTCCATCCCTGTCTCTCTCTGAGGCTGACTCCATCCCTGTCTCTCTCTGAGGCTGAGCTCCATCCCTGTCTCTCTCCCTGAGGGTGACTCCATCCCTGTCTCTCCCTGAGACTGACTCCATCCCTGTCTCTCTCTGAGGGTGACTCCATCCCTGTCTCTCCCTGAGACTGACTCCATCCCTGTCTCTCCCTGAGGCTGACTCCATCCCTGTCTCTCCCTGAGACTGACTCCATCCCTGTCTCTCTCTGA
Organism: Lethenteron reissneri; assembly: GCF_015708825.2. Taxonomy (NCBI): domain Eukaryota; kingdom Metazoa; phylum Chordata; class Hyperoartia; order Petromyzontiformes; family Petromyzontidae; genus Lethenteron; species Lethenteron reissneri. The sequence goes on from NC_083834.1 coordinate 2,134,629, forward strand.
GGCTGACTCCATCCCTGTCTCTCTCCCTGAGGGTGACTCCATCCCTGTCTCTCCCTGAGACTGACTCCATCCCTGTCTCTCTCTGAGGGTGACTCCATCCCTGTCTCTCCCTGAGACTGACTCCATCCTGTCTCTCTCTGAGGCTGACTCATCCCTGTCTCTCTCTGAGGGTGACTCCATCCCTAGTCTCTCTCTGAGGCTGACTCATCCCTGTCTCTCTCTGAGGCTGACTCCATCCTGTCTCTCTCTGAGGCTGACTCCATCCCTGTCCTCTCTCTGAGGCTGACTCCATCCTGTCTCTCTCCGAGGCTGACTCCAATCCCTGTCTCTCATCTGAGACTGACTCCATCCTGTCTCTCTCCTCTGAGACTGACTCATCCTGTCTCTCTCCTGAGGACTGACTCCATCCTGTCTCTCTCTGAGGACTGACTCCATCCTGTCTCTCTCTGAGACCTGACTCCATCCTGTCTCTCCCTGAGACTGACTCCATCCCTGTCTCTCTCTGAGACTGACTCCATCCCTGTCTCTCTCTGAGACTGACTCCATCCTGTCTCTCTCTGAGACTGACTCATCCTGTCTCTCTCTGAGACTGACTCCATCCCTGTCTCTCTCTGAGACTGACTCCATCCTGTCTCTCCTGAGACTGACTCCATCCTGTCTCTCCCTGAGACTGACTCCATCCCTGTCTCTCCCTGAGACTGACTCCATCCCTGTCTCTCTCTGAGGCTGACTCCATCCCTGTCTCTCTCTGAGGCTGACTCCATCCCTGTCTCTCTGAGGCTGAACTCCATCCCTGTCTCTCTCTGAGGCTGACTTCATCCCTGTCTCTCTCTGAGGTTGACCTCCATCCTTGTCTCTCTCTGAGACTGACTCCATCCCTGTCTCTCTCTGAGGCTGACTCCATCCCTGTCTCTCTCTGAGACTGACTCCATCCCTGTCTCTCCCTGAGGCTGACTCCATCCTGTCTCTCTCTGAGGCTGACTCCATCCTGTCTCTCTCTGAGACTGACTCCATCCTGTCTCTCTCTGAGACTGACTCCATCCTGTCTCTCCCTGAGGCTGACTCCATCCCCGTCTCTCTTTGAGGCTGACTCCATCCCTGTCTCTCCCTGAGGCTGACTCCATCCCTGTCTCTCCCTGAGGCTGACTCCATCCCCGTCTCTCCCTGAGGGTGACTCCATCCCTGTCTCTCTCTGAGGCTGACTCCATCCTGTCTCTCTCCCTGAGGCTGACTCCATCCCTGTCTCTCTCCCTGAGGCTGACTCCATCCCTGTCTCTCCTGAGGGGTGACTCCATCCCTGTCTCTCTCTGAGGCTGACTCCATCCTGTCTCTCCCTGAGGCTGACTCCATCCCTGTCTCTCCCTGAGGCTGACTCCATCCCTGTCTCTCTCTGAGGCTGACTCCATCCCTGTCTCTCCCTGAGGCTGACTCCATCCCTGTCTCTCCCTGAGGCTGACTCCATCCCTGTCTCTCTCTGAGGCTGACTCCATCCCTGTCTCTCCCTGAGGCTGACTCCATCCCTGTCTCTCTCTGAGGCTGACTCCATCCCTGTCTCTCCCTGAGGCTGACTCCATCCCTGTCTCTCCCTGAGGCTGACTTCATCCCTGTCTCCCTGAGACTGACTCCATCCTGTCTCTCCCTGAGGCTGACTCCATCCCTGTCTCTCCCTGAGACGGACTCCATCCCCGTCTCTCCCTGAGACTGACTCCATCCCTGTCTCTCCCCTG